>NW_003546304.1:0-55222 GCF_000090795.2 Amphimedon queenslandica | reverse complement strand
GAATATAGATCAATATATTGTATTGCATATGGAATGTGAATGTGGTTTACAGGCAAAATAATGTATACGAATTATAGTTTGGTGCCCACTGACCCATTAACTTTACAAAAATAGTCACTTTTAGCAAACAGTATTGTATATAATGATTCACAATCTCAATTCTTTTATCTTATTAAGTGATTGTTATGCATATCAGGGCTCCTAGAACACCAGTTGCACCCGTTTTGGTACATGTCCTAAATGGCATACTTGTTTCCTAAATCTTGCATCAATGTAATCATACTCTACAATTATTACCTTGAGAGTATTAACAGTCCACTTTCTAACACATTTTGTTGTGTTCTCATTTATAAACCAGAAATTTAATGCAAGTGACAACCGTGATCTGGAAGATTTTAATTTTTGTACTTTCATGGCCAATGTTGACCAAGAGAATCGATTTGAGCGAATTAATTACTATGGCTCACTAGTACCAGATGAATATACACCGGTAAAAGGGCAAACTGGTGATGAACCAAGTCACAATACACTAGATGTATACAGGAACAGAAACACCACAGTCACTAGTAGCTTCAGTGAAGTACAGCCAGAAAATGAAGAAAATTGATAATGCATTATTGTGTGTGTGTGTGTGTGAGTTTAAATTTTTACTTATTAAAATCATTTTATTGTGTTAAGTGCTTTATTGCAATTATCTCATGAATATTCATGATAGGTTGTAGTGGGTGTGGTTATTAATATTTTCTCCGCCCATTTTAATACCAACTAAAAATGGCTACCACTACAAGCGGTACTACTAGTCTTCCAGGAAAGCCTGACCCCATGAAAAGAAAGGAGATATACAGATATACTGCCCCGTGGGTTGTATATGGTATGAACTGGAGTTTTAAACCAGACAAGAGATTCAGACTGGCCATTGGTAGCTTCATTGAAGACTATTGTAACAAGGTATTGCCGGGCTTTTACATTAGCTATTAATTTGTGACAATGCTACATTAGCACTTGCAAGTGATTTTTCAATTCTATTACCTACAATTCTAATTCATACATGTACATGTATGAATGTATTTCTGTGCCTTGACCAAAGACAACAGAATTCAGTTTGTGTTGTATTTTTGATTTACTTAGCACTATATTAGTAACTGATTGTGAACAATTATATTCTTATATTTGATGTATCAATAGGTTCAGATAGTACAATTGAATGAAGAGACTGGTAATTTCAGCCATACAGCAACTTTTGATCATCCTTACCCTACAACTAAGATAATGTGGATACCTGACATGGTATATGTAATGAACGGAGAGAGAGAGAGAGAGGGACGAGAAAATACCATTATTTATTTATTTTATTTTATTTGTTTATTTATTTATTTATTATGTTTAGGTTGGTCAGTTGCCTGATCTTGTTGCTACTTCTGGTGATTACCTTCGTCTATGGAGGATCAATGGATCTGATGTTAGACAGGAATGTATGCTAAATAATGTAAGTATTAATATCCATTATACTTACTCTCATTCTCTTTCTTTCTCTGTTTAATAATTATTTTTAATTGTTTATATTTCACAGAGTAAGAATTCAGAGTTTTGTGCTCCTTTGACATCATTTGATTGGAATGAAACTGATCCTAATATACTGGGAGCATCTAGTATTGATACTACCTGTACTATATGGGGACTAGAGGTTAGTACTTAATTGTAGTGATGAAACGAATAGTATTTTTCACTATTCGAATAATTGGTATGCTAAACGAACGAATATTTGAATATTTTAACTATTATTGCTGAATGGTTATAAACTACCTTTTTGGTGTTAATCTTATCAAAATAATCCCAAACAGGGCTTCTTAGAGATTGAGAACCACTTCCATGGCTATAGCATCAGTATTTAGCAAGTTGGTAACCAAGAAACTGACTAAAAACCCAAAGAAAGCTTGGAAGAAAGCATCTGTGCAGGTAGCACGCGGTGGGCGTGGCCATTAATTATTGCAATAACCATTAATAATTTTATTCGAATAGCAAAAAAACTATTCGAATATTGCTATAAAAATTATAAACAAACGAATATTCGAATATCTCACTATTCGTTTCAACACTACTTAATTGTATGTACTAGTAAAGTGTATTGGCATAAAAAACAAGGCAGTCGTAATGATTTTAGTTTGTGTAACTAACAGGAGTAATTCTATTATTAGACTGCAATGATATCATCAAATTAAAGTGTCAATAGTTCTATTACTATGCCAGTCAGTATCTAAAATTTTATCATGTTTCGTATGAAGTTTAGCCATTCTTGCTAATTATGATTTTAAAAATTATAAAAAAAGAAATTTATTTACTCATATTTTAAATAAAATGGAAATAGTCATCTCATTACTAAAATTCCTAGGTAAAAATTGTATCACACACTGTTCATTGTTTGAAATTGTCACTTAGTACACACAACACAGGTAATAGCTCTATTGTTAACATAAGGTGGACAAGGTAGACCATTACAGGTTGACCTTGTGAAGTGGAACAGAGCACCATTAGTATCACCCTCACTGCCATCAATAGATTCAGGATTTTCATCAACACACTCATAGGCTTTATTATTCTTGTGAATATGTCGTTCAGTCATCAGATATCCTTTATATTCTGTAGTCCATGATGAAGGACACGTGGTTCTAGCAGGAATCATCAGTTTAACACTCTTAGTAGATGTATAACATACTGCACAAGGAACATTGTGATTATACTTTCCTGAAAATATATTATTACTATCTTGGTATTCAGTACCATACATGTAAGCAGAATACTGTGGTACAGTTGTACTCATATATTGAGGGACCTTTGGTAAACAGACATAGTTAGCTGCTCCTCCTGTATGATCATACCATTCACCTCCAGTTATTCCCTCATACAGTAGTTCAGCTCCAGTAGGACAGGACTTCCTTCCCCAACGAGTGTACACTACTCCTCCACTTTTAGGACCTGCTTGTCCTACTGGTCCAGTTTCACCTTTCTCTCCTTTCTCTCCCTTATCTCCTCTCTCTCCTTTCACTCCATCTCTTCCTGGTACTCCATCACGACCATCTCTACCATGCAGTACTTCAACATAGGTTTGTTTGTTGGTGGAGAGTCCAGTGTTGTTGTTATTCCTTGATGCAGCTAGTGTCAGTATTGAGAGCAACACTGAACACACAACTAGTGACCTCATTGGAAGAGAAAGAGACTAAGAGAGAGCTGACAGAGAAATATATAAGAGATTGATATTCTGTCAGACAACACTGCTGGTCTTTATATACTGATCCTCCTATTATAAGTTATATTGTAGTTAATAACCAGTTTAAACCAGTCATACAAACCTGTTTAACCCATTAGTACCAATTATAGATGTGATGTTGTTATGTAATAAATACCTGAGTCAACCTGTTTGGCATGAGGTAGTTGTTTCAGAAGTTACTTTTAGTGTATTTGCTAGTACTACATTTATTATTATACTAGTATTATTGAGTCACATATTTTTGTTAATAAAATTATTATGGACTAGAATTGTAGTGTTTTTGCATGTTTTGATATTATGTTGCATCAATTGAAGAAATTATTTTTCCTTCTTTTTCTGTTTCTATTTTTGCCTCTTTGTCTTCTTTTCCCCCTTTTCTTTCCTCCACCTCTTTCCCTTTCTCTTTATCTTTCCTCTTAGACTGGTCAGGTGATAGGTAGTGTTGGTGACTCAGTTACTGGATCAGTTAGAACTCAATTGATAGCTCATGATAAAGAGGTCAGTGCTTTTGATATGATTATTGTTTAATGTTAAATCCAGTTCTGCTTGTTTGTAAAGAAAGCCTAAATTTAATTTAATTCTTCCCAATATCAGAGCCTGATATGATACTAAAAAGATCAGCAGAATTACTACTCACTTGCATGCCATAATGTAAATGTAGCACATAGATGAAGCAAGTCTGTGTACTTGTAATACATTCAAAAAGTGCATTGGGTTATCTTGTTTTCCTTCAGTATCTAAATAGAAATGAGATAACCCAATGCACTTTTTGAGTGTGTTACATTATCGACTATCACTAGGTTCATACACTATCACATTCACTCTTACAATAGGTTCATACACTCTTGTAATTATAAACTATCACACTCAGCTCATACACTCTAGAGTATCCCCTTTATTTACTCTATAAACCATCACACGCACTCTTTACAATAGGTTCATGATATTGCCTTCACTCGTGCTGGTAGTGGTAGGGATCTTTTTGCATCAGTTGGATCAGATGGATCAGTACGCCTCTTTGACCTGAGGTAACACTCACCTAAGAATAAACATTACATAATTATGGATAATTACACTAGTGGTATGACAAGAATGATATAAATGATTACTTTGTAACTTTTCTAATTGGATAATATCCTTTTATTGTTAGGAATTTGGAGCACTCCACAATACTTTATGAGGAGCCAAAGCAGCAGCCATTATTGAGGCTATCATGGAACAGACAAGATCCTAACTACCTCTCAACCTTTGCACTGGACAGCCATGAGGTATGACTGAGGAATATAGATCGATATATTGTATTGCATATGGAATGTGAATGTGGTTTACAAGGCAAAATAATGTATACAAATTATAGTTTGGTGCCCACTAACCCATTAACTTTACAAAAATAGTCACTTTTAGCATACAGTATTGTATTTTTATAGTTATAACATGGAATAATGATTCACAATCTCAATTCTTTTATCTCATTAGGTGATTATTATGGATATCAGGGCTCCTAGTACACCAGTTGCAAGACTATGTAACCACAGGGCACCAGTTAATGGCATTACATGGGCTCCTCATTCTTCATGTCATATATGCACTGCTGGTATGTAAGCCTGTTTAATTCACTGGGGCATGTTACTTGATTCTTGGGACACCAATGTTAATGCATTAATGAGTATCAGTTATCAAAATATATGGTTTGCATGTATTGCTTTTAGTTTCCTGTTCCTGCTCTCTATTCGTTATTTGCTTTGAATCTTTTGTTTTTATTTTTCTATTATATTAAGGTGATGATCATCAAGCCCTAATATGGGACATACAGCAGATGCCACAGTCTATTGACGTCCCAATACTAGCATATAATGCACAATCAGAGATCAATCAAGTACAGTGGTCTGTCAATCAGTCTGACTGGATTGCAATTTGTTTTAAGGACAATGTGGAGATATTAAGAGTTTAATAATAAAAAATAATAATAATTAGCAAGGTTGTCTTTTATAATGTATTGACTGTAGTGGTCCCTTTCCTCTCATTCCTGTTCTTTCCTTTTTACACATGAGTTATTATCTTTATTATCTGTTATTCGTGAAACTTCATACCTTATGATCACATCTATATAGTTATATGAAGTTTAGATTGTTCAAGCATGAAATGGATAGAGTAAACATAACCAAGTGCTCTCTGCTTATATTGCGGTGCATTACTTCATATTATATATCCACACGCACATTTGGAGTGAGTTCAGTAATAACAAGCTGTGTTAAACATGGAATGCTCTAAGAAGTCCTTCTCTGCAGCTGTTGAGAAAGTCATTTTAGTTTTCTTACTGTTCACCACTGTGTGTCTTTTCTCTCTCCCAATCATAGTATATTATATTTCAGTAAGTTTCTCTAATTGTATGGATTAGGCTTGTTTTATTGTTCACAGTTAAAACTGCTTGTAGACCTACTATAAGTTCAATTACTCATTTGTATTGTGATATGTTCTTTAGGACATGTTTGTTCCTGCCACAGTGAACAGTAACGATGGTACAAATTACAATGAAACATTTCCTGAAAGAAATTGTTCCACTATACCAGTGCAGTGGAGCAAAGTGAATGCTTCATTGAGCTGTTATGAATATGCTGGGTCCATCTGTGAGGCTTTCTTAACTCAGTGGAGTGAATGTGCTGCTATGAGGGAGGGAAGTAGTGTACATGTTGGTGTCACAGAGGAGAAGCAAATGGAACATGAAAACACACTTAAAAAATTGAATGACTTTATTGGTAAATGATATACATACATGTATGCATAGATCTACTGAGGCCCTTCTCTCTACAATTCCTGTAGTAACCTTTATATGTATTATAGGTCAATTAAATCTTGAAAGCTGTGCTCAAGTGGCATTACCTTTTCTTTGTCAATATATGTTTCCTCTGAGTGACTGCTCAACAGGAACAAGTTATTCAGCTACTAGAGATGATTGTATTATGATAAGTGAAAGAGTGTGTGCTGATGTATGGGACTTGGGACTAAGAGTTGGTTATGATTTGCCTAACTGCGATGAGTTACCTAAAGCTAATGGTAAGTATACCAATTAGTAATCTTGTGATTGTTTATTTTCATAGTAGCTCTTTCAACAAACCTCTCTACTTCAAATGAAAGCATTGCAAATAACATCACTTGCAGAAATGACTTTGTTAAAATTAACCTGATCTGTGAACCAAGATGTGACAGATTTGAACAATCATCTCATACTGAAACACTAATAATGATAGGCTCAGAAGTTGCTGCTGCTAGCATTGCTCTCTTACTGTCAATTGCAACAATTATCTTGTCCATTAAAGACCACAAAATGATGTAAGCTGCTGTTGAGAGTCCCACAATTACAAATTGTCTAGAACATATCAAAGCTACATGTCATTTCTAAATTGACAGTGATTTATCATTATTTTTAGGTTCAAGTATCCTTCAATATTGATATTTTTTCAAGTTATTGACATCATAATATTAGGTACATGTACATATTGTATAACTATTATTGACACATTACTTATGAACTCATTACTATAGCATCAATAATCATCATAACTGCTGCTGGTAGAGATTATTTGTACTGCAGTTCAGTGAGTTTGTTGGAAACATTAGACAACCCAACTCTGTTCTGTCAATATACAGGTATAAAATACATGTACGGTATTAGTAACTGCTTTATTATTTTTCACTACAAGGTGCTCTTTTTCAGTACTTAATTGTAAACTTGGTTCTTTGGTGGTTGTTTCATGTGGGAATATTCTTTCACAAAGTAATGTTTCCCTTTCAAGCAAACAGATTTGAGAAGCTAGGTCGAAACAAGTACATACTTGCTACAGTAATCGTCATTAGTAAGTTGACAAACAGATCTAGACATTGTTTAAAATACTTGCTTGTTACATGAAGGTATGTTGGTTCCATTACCAGCTGTTATCATTGGTCTCTCACTGGAAAAAGTACAATATAATCTTAATCGATTTCCTGTCAGCAACTGTGTTGTAAGTAGCAGTCAAATGTCATTTTATTCAACTAACCTGCCAATTGATATTTTCTTGGGTATTGGAGTTATTATGCTCATACTAGCATTATGGAACATTAGAAAGGTATAATATCTAAGTCAAATAACAATTACGTGATCAATTAGATACGTTTTACTTTTTAGAAATCGAAAGTTTATAAGAGCGATCAATTGAGTACAGCTGAAAAAAAGATATTTTTAGTATTCACTTCAGTTTCAGTGTTCAGTTTGTTTTCTCTGGGCTACAGTTGCAGTATAATAGCAAAAGCACAAATTTTCAGGGCTGCTTTAACACAGTACTTTGAATGTGAAGCTTTTGGTCATGTTCCTGGCCAGTGTGACAGAGAAGGATTTAAGAAGATATACGATCCAGTTGTTGGCGCTGTTGCACACTTTTTAATGGGTATTGTGTGTCTTAGCATTCTTAACTTTGTTGTAAAATGGCAACGAATAAAATTTACAGGAAGTAATGCTTTTACCATCAGAATAAATAATTTCACAAAAGTTTTACTGCAAAACTCTAGTAGATCTACTACAGAGAGTTCTGTGTAACAATGTACTTTTTGTAAACAATCCCTTAATCTGTTACCTTGTTTTTTATTTTTGTTCCAGTCATTTTACATGAACAAATATATGCTATCATTTATGCTGCTTGATTTTTTTGTTTTGCTCATTCAAATAAATTAAAATCAGATTTCTAAAAGTCAAGGAGGCAAAAAAATTTTGTTTCCCCAATACAAGTAAAATTGACCTACGCCCACATTGACAGCAGTATAGATCTAATCTGCCCATACAAAGAGTTGCACAATTTTTCTGCTGAGATGAATTGCTTTAAGAAGTCCTTCTCTGGAACTATTGAGGACATCATTTTAATTTTTTTGTTAATCATTACTGCTTCTGTTTTCTCTCTTCCAATAATAGTGTATTACATTTCGGTAAGTCCATGCAGCTATGAGCTATGACATTCTATGCTATGCCATCATGATGTTTACATTTATATTGCATAAATAGAGCCAAGTAGATTTATTTTTAGTTCAATTCCATAATGTTTAGTTCTTTTTAGGATATATATATTGTTTGTTCCTGCTACAGTAAGCACAATTAACAGCAGCAATAGATCAAACTTCACAGAAGCATCGCCTAACTGCTCCACTTTCTCAGTCCAGTGGAACAAAGGGAATGACAATACAACTTTAAGCTGCCATGCATATTCTGGATCTGTTTGTAAGGATTTTTTGGCTCTGTGGCATGAATGTGCTGTGATACAGAAGGAAGGAAGCATTAATCTAAAATTTGATATTAACATAACAGGGGAAAAGCAGATGGAACATGAAAGGATGTTGAATGCCCTGAGTGGCTTTATGGGTAAATTATACTTATAAATAATATAAATTATAGAGATTTATATACCACAAATCTACATTTAAATCTATGCACCAACTGTTTTAATGCGACTAGACTAGATAATATACCCTTAATTTTGATAGTAACTAATCAAATTATGCATTTTACACCTGGATGGGGACTACAACTTTGGGACATGTATGATACACCAGTGAATACACTAAGCAGGTGTTGTTGACTGTTTGTTCTGATAATGCTTGTAGACTATGCTTACGTATAAAATGT
The DNA here is from genome assembly GCF_000090795.2 of Amphimedon queenslandica. Classification (NCBI taxonomy): domain Eukaryota; kingdom Metazoa; phylum Porifera; class Demospongiae; order Haplosclerida; family Niphatidae; genus Amphimedon; species Amphimedon queenslandica. The sequence goes on along the minus strand of NW_003546304.1, from coordinate 46,307 downwards.
ATACATAAGCATAAATCTAGCATATATAAACATGGCATGGCATAGCATGTATAAACATGTATCGTATAGAGGGAAATTTTGAAGGGACTAATATTTTGGCAAATTGCTAAATTTTGGTGATTGGCAAATTTTAATATGACGAATTTGTGGCCACATAGATCTATGTGGCCACATAGATCTATGTGGCCACATGCCATTGAGCATGCATATAATGGCTCAAAATGGCTGATTTTATTTTGGCGAATGGCTATCAAAATGCCAAATTTGCCAAATTTAATTGCCTCCAAAATTTTCTGCTATACGGTATACATGTATACAAATACCCAATTTATGCTCATTGGGCATGATGAATATTTTTTTTAATAAAAAATTTATATTGGCCTTATCAATTTCTTGCTATTTTAGTTCATTTTGAAAGCTGTGCTCAAGTGGCGTTACCTTTCCTTTGTCAATATATGTTTCCTCTGAGCGACTGCTCAACAGGAACAAGTTATTCAGCTACTAGAGATGATTGTCTTATGATAAGTGAAGGAGTGTGTGCTGATGTATGGGACTTGGGACTAAGATTCGATTATAATTTGCCTAACTGTGATAAATTACCTAAAGCTAATGGTAAGTAACATATCTTTTTGTTATGATTGTGTATGTCAGTAGCTCCTATGTTATCAACAAACCTCTCTACTTCCATAAATGAGAGCATGACAGATGACATCACTTGCAGAGATGACTTTGTTAAAACTAACCTGATCTGTGAACCAAGATGTGACAGATTTGAACAATCACCCCATACTGAAATACTAATTATGATAGGTTCAGAAATGACTGCTGCCATCATTGCTCTCATACTGTCAATTGCAACAATAATTTTGTTCATCAAGGACTACAAGAAAATGTACATATATCTAGTCATGTATAGTCTAGTATCACTGGTTGAGTTTGTCAAATAGATTTAATGTAGAACTAGATATCACTGCCACTAAAATTATGCATGATTATTCAAATTAAAAGTTACATTACCACTAGTCTATGCCATAAGCATGAATACATTAATATGCATGAATTTGTTCATGCCTTGCGGAAGTAAAAAAGTAACAGCTGAATTTATTTTTAAATAATTAGAGCTACAGGCAAACTCAACTAGAGCACTTATGTTACATGCAATCTATGTTCATTAGTTTCATTGTTTTCTTCATTCACATGTAGGTTCAAATATCCTTCCATATTGATTTTTTTCCAAGATATTGATATCATCATTATATCATCAATAGTTATCTTGCAAACCTCTAATAGAGATGGGTTGTACTGCAGTTCAGTGAGTTTATTGGAAACATTAAATAATCCAACTCCTTTTTGTCAGTATGGAGGTAAATAGATCTAGACTACTACACAGAATGTAGAATTTATGCTTGCCCATCGTTTTTTTCGAAAATAGGAGCTCTATTTCATTACTCAATCATAAACATTATTCTCTGGTGGTTCTTTCACGTGGCAATATTCTTTCACAAAGTAATGTTTCCCTTTCAAGCAAACAGAATTGAAAAATTAGGTCAAGACAAGTACATACTTGCTATAGTCATTATCTGTAGTAAGTGATCTATTATTATAAATTATTATAATTGATATTGTATTGGTTTTTGAAAGGTATGTTGGTTCCATTACCAGCTGTTATCATTGGTCTTTCACTGGACAAAGTACAATATAATCTTCAAAGATTTCCTGCTAGTATTTGCACAACAAGCAGCAGTGAGATGTGGTTCTATTCAAGTATTCTACCCATTGATCTTTTTGTTGGTACTGGTGTGGTTATGCTGATTGTAGCAATGTGGAATATTAGGAAAGTATGTCACTTTGTGCAATAATGAATTTATTGATTATTATCTTCAGAAATCCAAGCTCCATAAAACCCCTCAACTAAGCACAGCTGAAAAAAAGATTGTCTTAGTCTTTACTTCAGTGACATTGTTTAGTACATTCTCTTTAGGATACACCAGTGATGCTATTGCAAAATCCCATATATTCAGGGCTGCTTTAACACTGTACTTTGAATGTGAAGCTTTTGGTCATGTTCCTGGCCAGTGTGACAGAAAAGGATTTGAGAAGATATACAGTCCTGTCGTTGGTGCTGTTGCACACTTTTTAATGGGTGTTGTATCCCTTAGCATTCTTAACTTTGTTGTGAAGTGGCAAAAATTGAAAGCAATCGGAGGAAAAGTTTTGTCCTTCTCAAAATATAATTTTTCAAAAATAACACATTCAATTACTACAGAAATTTCTGTTTGAATTGTTATTCCTTAATTCAAAACTTTGCTGACTAAAAATTTGTGTGGGTATGCTATCATGTTTTAAAATTTTTTGTGTTCTAACTAATGACTGAAATAATATAATGGCAGTGATAAAATAATCCATCAGTAAAAATAATTATTAGTCTAGCAACAATTAAGGACTGATCATGACTTTAAAATTGAAACCATCAAGTATCATTATGTGTTGACCTGAAATGCTGAAGTAACTTGCTCTAGTTTAAGTTTCTCTAGCTATGATCAATTCATTGGACACCTAGAGTAGCATTGTGTGAAGTTTCTTGAGGCTCTGTTTAGTGCCAGGGGGACCAACAGAACGGCTAGGGTTTCCACATAGCATGTTAAGTGAGCTAAACAGCTTGTTTTATGAGCTGATAGCACAAGCACCACAATACTCTAGTACATGGGCATTTAAAGCAAATTCAAAAAAAAATTTTTTAATCCGATTTTAACCAAAATCAACTCAAACTTTCTACACATGTATGTATTAGAATAACTATGAAAGTGGTGAGTTTTCTCCTAGAAATCTATGGGCTATAGCCTTGGGTATTGTTCAGATTTTTGGCACTTTCTTAAAATGGCCGTAACTTGAAAAATTAAAGTCAAAATCAGCTCAGACTTTCTACACAGCATAAGAACAGAAATGTGTATCAAAAATGTAATAAAAATTTGGGGTAATTTTGGAGCCATTTTTTAGAAATAACCATGGGCTATAGCCTTGGGTATTTTTCAGATTTTTGACATTTTCTTAAAATGGCCGTAACTTTAAAAATCAAAATCAAAATCAGCTCAAATTTCTACATAGCATAAGAACATCAATATGTATCAAAAAATGTAATAAAAATTTGGAGTAATTTTGGAACCATTTTTTGGAAAAAACTATCGGCTATAGCCTTGGGTATTTTTCAGATTTTTGGCACTTTCTTAAAATGGCCGTAACTTGAAAAATTAAAGTCAAAATCAGCTCAAACTTTCTGCACAGCATAAGGACATAAATGTGTATCAGAAAATGTAATGAAAATTTGAGGTAATTTTGGAGCCATTTTAAAGAAAAATCCATGAGCTATAGCTTTGGGTATTTTTCAGATTTTTGACACTTTCTTAAAATGGCCGTAACTTTAAAAATCAAAATCAAAATCAGCTTAAATTTTCTACATAGCATAAGAACATCAATATGTATCAGAAAATGTAATAAAAATTTGGGGTGATTTTGGAACCATTTTTTTGAAAAAAAAACACGGGCTATAGTACAGAATTGTTTTAAAATGGCAAAAAAATTAAGTTTAAATCAGCTCAAACTTTTTACACAGCATATAATAAAATATGTGTCAGAAAAATGTAATCAAAAATTAGGTTGATTTTTGAGCCATTTTAAAAAAAAAACTATGGATACTTTTCAAAAAATTGGCTTATACTGTAAAACTCATTATTGATGTCAGAATTGGTTCAAACTTTCTACATAGCATAAGGACATCAATGTGCATCAGAGAGTGCAATGAAAAAGTCTTTAAAACCATGCTCAACATAAGTAATGCAATCTGGGTCATATGAATGTAAAAATTAGCAGAGAACCTGGCTTTTACCAAGTGGAAAAAGCTCTTTGCAATGATCAGCTGCTCTAATGTAAATTACAGAACAGCTAGGGTTTCCACATAGCATGTTAAGTGAGCTAAACAGCTTGTTTTATGAGCTGATAAGCACAAGCACCACAATACTCTAGTACATGGGCATTTAAAGCAAATTCAAAAATTTATTTTAAAAATCCAAAATCAACATCAACTCAAACTTTCTACACAGGTATGTGCATTATAATAACTTTTAAAAGTGGTGAATTTTCTCCTAGTCATTTTTGATGTACTAGCCTATAGCATAGGGACTTGACTTGAGTTTGATTTTGGAGCAGCTTTAAAAACACAGCATAAAAACACCTATGTGTATTAAGTAAAATTATAAAAATGGAAAATTACTAACTTTTCTATTTTGACAAAATTTGGTTGAAATCCCTGTATTTTAGAACAAATTTAACAAAAAACTAACTTTGATCAGAATGAACTCAAACTTTCTAGGCAACATAAGAATGTGTATATGCATCAGAAAAACATTTTGAAATGAAGGATTATCTCCTTGTAATTTTTGCCCAAGTCCCCTGTACTATAGGGTAATTGTCAAGTTCCTCAAAAGTTGGGGTCAGAACCCAATTTTTGAGCAACTTGACAATCCACTGACAAGAAGCTGCTAATAACATTGCACTTAATGATTTTAATTTGTTGTTTATGTTATTTTCTATTTTAAAATGCTCTAATGTTCTACTATTCTGCCCTTGTTTTTTTCCTTTTTCTCCGAATCTTTGATTCATTCTTCATTGAAACTGTATTTTTTGAATAATGATATTTTGTACCATTTTATTGAGAATAGACACTGAAATTTTGACCCCACTGCAGCAATCCTATTATGATATTATTCATTGTTTTGTTTACCTTGATTAACATTGTTAAGTTTTTGGACAAATAAGAATAATAACATTGTAACAATCGACTAAAATGAAAATAAGGAAACAGAACAGAAAGAACATGCAATCTTTTAGTTCTGTTTCCTTGTTTTACTATTTTCATTACAATGAATTTTTAAGCTAATATAGATCTATATGTCATTATTTTTGTTTGTCTTGACTAACTATTTAAAAACTAAACAATGTTAATCAAGGTAAACAAAACAATGAATAATAAATGTTTGTTTCGGTAACTTATAAACTGAATTCATACTACACTACATAATACTCCTAAATCTCACTTTAAGACTTTAGCACCAAATTCTCTAAACTCAATCGAGTTTCTTCATAGGCTAGATCTAGATCTCAGTAGGTACAGATGTGCTGCTCGAAGAAATACTCTGGAACTTTTGAAAATATTGTTTTGGCTATCTTGCTGGTCGTCACTGTAGCTCTTTTTTCTCTCCCAATCATATTTTATTATATTTCGGTAAGTTTCTAATGTAACTAGGCATAAATATATCTTGTATTTATTCAATGCTAGTGTGTCAATTAAATTATTGTTGACTTATAAATTTTATTTTATAGGATATATTTGTTTCTATCAGTTCAACCATGATTCTTGATTCAACCAATAACAGCAATATCAGTGATATTTACAACGAAACATTTCCTGAGATAAATTGTTCCACTATACCAGTGCAGTGGAGCAAAGTGAATGCTTCATTGAACTGTTATGAATATGCTGGGTCTATCTGTGAGGCTTTCTTAACTCAGTGGAGTGAATGTGCTGCTATGAGGGAGGGAAGTAGTGTACATGTTGGTGTGACAGAGGAGAAGCAAATGAAACATGAAAGCACACTTAAAACACTGAATGGCTTTATTGGTAAATGATATATATGTAGATCTACTGAGCCTGAGGCCCTTCTCTAAACAATACCTGTATTGGTCTATGTGTCATAATCTTTTAGGTAGTCCTATTTTTAAAAGCTGTGCTAAAGTAGCATTACCTTTTCTTTGTCAATATATGTTTCCTCTGAGTGACTGCTCAACAGGAACAAGTTATTCAGCTACTAGAGATGATTGTATTATAATAAGTGAAGGAGTGTGTGCTGATGTGTGGGACTTGGGACTAAAATTTGATTATGATTTGCCTAACTGTGATGAGTTACCTAAAGCTAATGGTAAGTATACCAATTAGAAATCTTGTGATTGTTTATTTTCATAGTAGCTCTTTCCACAAACCTCTCTACTTCAAATGAAAGCATTACAAATAACATCACTTGCAGAGATGATTTTGTTAAAACTAACGTGATCTGTGAACCAAGATGTGACAGATTTGAACAATCATCTCATACTGAAACACAAATAATGATAGGCTCAGAAGTTACTGCTGCTAGCATTGCTCTCTTACTGTCAATCGTAACAATTATCTTGTCCATTAAAGACCACAAAATGATGTAAGCTGCTGTTGAGAGTCCCACAGTTACAAACAAATCAAATCTGTGGTTTCTAAATTGACTGTAATTTATCATTATTTTAGGTTCAAGTATCCTTCAATATTGATATTATTTCAAGTCATTGACATTATAATATTGGGTACATATATATGCAACTATTATCAATACATTACATGTGAAATTATTACTATAGCATCAATAATCATCATAACTGCTGCTGGTAGAGATTATTTGTACTGCAGTTCAGTGAGTTTGTTAGAAACGCTAGACAACCCAACTCTGTTCTGTAAATATGGAGGTACATGCATTTTGCCAATAACTTATTGTCTGCTTGCATTACTACAAGTGTATATTAAAGCAAGTAGCTAAAGTCTATTTATAATTTTTTGTAAATAGGTGCTCTTTTTCATTACTCATTAATAAATTTGGTTCTTTGGTGGTTCTGCAATGTGGCAATATTTTTTCACAAAATTCTGTTCCCTTTTCAAGCAAACAGATTTGAGAGGCTAGGTCGAAACAAGTACATACTTGCTACAGTGATTGTCGTTAGTAAGTCAACTAAACAGATTTAGCCATAATTAAATACTTGCCTGTTACATAAAGGTATGTTGGTTCCATTACCAGCTGTTATCGTTGGTCTTACTGTGAAAAAAGTACAATATAATCTTAATCGTTTCCCTCCTCAAATGTGTGCAACTAGCAGTGAGATGTGGTTCTATTCCAATATTCTGCCTACCGATTTGTTTCTAGGCGCTGGTATTTTTATGTTAATAATAGCACTGTGGAGCATCAGAAAAGTACAGCTATTAGATCTATTAATCATCAAGAGTTATGTTTTTGACAATTTGTAATTTTTAGAAGTCTAAAATATATAAAAGTACTCAGTTGAGTACAGCTGAAAAGAAGATAATATTAATATTTACTTCAGTTTCAGTGTTCAGTTTGTTCTCCTTGGGATATGTTAGCAGTGTAATTGCAAGAGTTCCTGCTTTTGAAGCTGCTTTAACACAGTACTTTGAATGTGAAGCTTTTGGTCATGATCCAGAAAAATGCAGTAGGAGCACTTTTGAGAAGATGTACAGTCCATACATGAGTGCTGTTGCGTACTTTTTAATTGGTCTGGTATCTCTCACTATTCTTAATTTTGTGATTAAGTGGCAAAAAATGAGAACAGGTGGAAGGACAATTGTTAGAAATGTTTCAAAAGTATTGCTAATAAAAACCAATGAAACATCAGTGTAATAAAAATTATTAAAATTGTGTTTGCAGCTCAAGTTTTTTATAATATTTCTAAAAATATAACATTATTTTTTAACATAGCACAACTTTACATTTATAGCAGTATAAATAAATATAAATAAATGCAGATTTAAAATTTTTCCATTAAATCATCGAAGTCATCTTCATCATCATCATCATGTCCCTCAAAATGCTGATGGAACTTGACAGGCTCAATTTCATCATAGATTTGATCCAAAGTTGGATGAGCAGGAAAGAACTGACCAACTTGTGAATAGCTATTAATGGTATCACACTCATCATCTTCTTCTTCTGCATGAAACCCTTGATACAATGGATTGACTCTTACAATATCACTTTCTGCCGACACACTACAGTTTCCATAGAATTGATATGATTCATTCAAAATATTGATAATATCAATTTTACCTTCCATTGTCTGTAAAATTATTCGACTCGCGTCGATTTTGTTGTTGAAACAGTGGATTAGACACAAAACTTATTCCTGGTTCTTTCATTCTCCTAGGTTTTGAACGTTGTATGACTACTCCTGGTCTCTTCTTCTTTCGGTAAAGAACAACAGTGGTTATAATAGCTATTAGTGAAATAGCAGCTATAGAAAAAATTTAATAAAAATGATATATAATACCAAATATTTTATATAGACTGAGCTTATATTTTGTACTTACTCAGTCCAATTAATGAGAAAACAATTATAAAAAGTGCAATGATTCCATCATTAGATGTTCCTTCCTATAGCAAATTAGTACAAAAAATAACAATAATTACAGAGCTTAAGTCCACTTTTAATTGCAGAAATGCATTAATTTAATGTTTAAAGAGTGTTTGTATCTTACTTCTGAATCCAATGTTGGAGTCTCAGCTGTGTTAGAAAAAATCACAAATTTTAAACCCATAGAAATAGAGAATAGGCTTACTTGTATCGGGCTCATCTATAACCGATGAAGTCATAAATGGAATTTGACACTCAGGAATTCCTTTTGTAATTGCACTCTCATCACACTCTGTGCACAATATCGATCCTTCACTGAGTGCATATGTGAAAGGTGGACAAGAGAGGCATGGAACTGTCCCAGTAGTAGAATTCTGACCAGGTAAACACAACTCTATATTGACAATTATTTTAATTAAAAAGGATTTGATTTTTTATTTTTACTTAAGCACTCTTCTTCTGATGTGGACCCAACATTAAGAGTACTATAACCAGCTGGACAGGATGTGCATTGACTCTGACCAATATCAACACCATATGATCCTTTCTTACATGGAACACACTGCGTAGCTATGTCAGTGAAATCTGAGTACATTCCGGTAGAACAATCAACTAATAATAAGATTGAAATTATTACATGATACATGACATCACATCACTTACTGCATATAAAGTTCCCATCGGTTACGCCTTGACCAGCAGGGCAAAGATACTGTAAATTACCAATCAATAGAGACTGCTTCAGTGAGATGTATGATATATCACTGATATCAAAGTAAATGTCTCCCATTTTTCCTTCAAGTGTTAATGTGCTCTGAATGAGGTTGAGCATATGAGGCAATGCAAGATCAGCTTGATCAGATATAAGTATGTAAATAGAATAATCAAACTCAAAGTAGAATCCAGTATCAACTGTGACTCTTGAGTTACTGTGACTATACAAAAGTTCAAAATTTTTGATTTCAATTTGATCATCATGTGTTAGAGTGTGATTCCTTAGCTTATTGTATAACATATGCTTTATTCTGTCAGTGTTATTAGTAGGTACTGAAGGATTTCTGTTAAGAAGAACCATTAGGAACTCAATGGGAAAGTTAATAGTGCTGAAACTTGCTCTGCGAACTATCAAAAATGCTGGCTCAGAATAATCGACATAATCTCCAATAAAAGCACGACACCGATACCAGCCTTCCTGAATAAGAGTAGGCTTAAATACAACCAGTTCATTACTTGCACTATCTTCAACTAGAGTCCAGTTGGACTTATCTAATGAATAAAACCATTGGTATCCTGGTGTAGGGTGCCCACTGGCATTGCATGCAAACCATCCTCCATTATCAGAGCCTTCAAATGTCATGGTGTCAGAGGGAGAGAGCACAATAGTAGGAGGAACAATTATGTAAACATTAGCTAAATGCGAGCCGACTGTTCCAATGTTATTCATAACAGTGCACTGGTATTGTCCCTCATCCAATAATGTTGTTTCATCAATCGTCAACGTCGGAAAAGAGGAAATCTGCAGTGTGAACCCATCCTTCTTCCAGCGATACCTCATAGGTTGAATTGATTGAGCAGCACACTCAAGAGTTAGTGTATCATTCATCACAACATGTACCGTGCTCTGTGGATGCTCTGTTATTATTGGTAGTCTGCTACACCAATACTGTGCATTCTCTATATGATGCACAATATCATTGACTCCATTATCAAGAGAGGCTGCTTCTGTGAGTGATGCATTTGTGAAGAGACTCAATTGGAGTAGAGCTTGTTTGGCAGCCAATAACGAAGACATTAAATTATGATCAATTATGTCTGATGGAGCATCTGATATAAGGTCTCTTAATACATTTGTTAGTACTGTGAGACAATCAGTAAAGCCATAGCAAGATGTGTTAGCTATCCTCGTAATACCTTCCTTGTAAAGGCTGGCCATACTGGTCTGCCATGATATAAAGTGTGTGCTATCAATTTCTAAACTTTGCAATAGAATAGATCGACGTAAATCAGTAATAGCTGACGTGAGATTGACTATCGATGGATCTGTTGTTGCTTCTGTGAGCAAACTATCCTGTTCTATTGCAATCTGGAATTCACTCTGCAAATAACTGAAATTTATGTGAGAGAAATTGAAGGCATTTACAGATAGAGTTGAGGGAATTGATGCAGCAGCATTACTTAAATTTGACTTTATTTCTTGGGCTTTTCCAAGTGCATACTCCAAAGATTGATTGAGCTGTGTTAAGAATCCTTTCACATCATTGAGTGATGCACATTTAGTCTCAAATTGCTGCTTGTTAAAGGAAGGAATGAGAATGGATCGCTTCCTTTTATTAGCACCATTCTCAAGTTGTACCCCTAACCTATTAAGAATCCTGTTAGCTAGATCACGCTTTATTAATGGTAGCCCAGCTGTCAAGTCAATGGTATCGGTTATTGTCAGAGTAGTATCAGTGACAGGTATGCTACAAGTGATGTTGACATTTATTAATGTTGAAGTGGGTTCATCACTGATATTAGCTGTGAATGATACCCCATTGACTCTTAGTAGTTGTTGGATTGTGCTCGTATTTAAGTTCTCCCAAATTGTTAGTATCAGTCGTTGATCTTCTTGAATGGATTGCAAGTTGTCCAGTTCTTGTTGGTATTGGCTAAGAAGATTTTGTAACATTTTTTGTGTTTGTTCAATAGCAACCTGAGTCGCATTTATTTGTGCTGCTATCACAGTTGATTCAACTTGAGCAATAGAATGATTTATTTTGGCCTGCGGTAATTGAAGTAATGGGGTCACTAGTTCTTGCTGTGCATCAGTCATTGTATTTAATGCTGCAGTTTGAGCTATACGACACCCTGCATTAGATACTGCACATGAATAATTCAAGGTTTGGGCCCCACATATCTCATTCTGACAGCAAAACTCATTAGCAATATACTCTAACGTATCCACTATAGCTGCTTGTATTTGTGATACATTAACTCTTTCAGTATAAGTGACGCCAGCCTCGTGAGTTACATTGCTGAAAACAGTCTTGTAGCTACAGATTTGTCCAAAACTCACCACGGCCCAGGATCGTATTTTTGTGATAATACGACAAAGACGCTGTATGTTCCATTTCTCCTCAGTCACTAGGCCTTTCTGGTATTGGAGGAGTTCCTCCAACTGAATGCTGTTTACTATTCCCCAGTTGTCTATTGATAGCTGATTGTCACATGACTCACATGTTACAGTTGGTAGGCACATCTCTGGACAGGGCAAATCAGTACAAATTGATTGTAGTTTTTGCAGTACTGCCAATTGTGATGAGTTAGCACTACTGATTAAGTTTTGTGCTTGATTGATGCCTTCAGCAAATTGGGTCACTTTATTTAATGCTTTAGTGTACAGACCATTAAGAATGGTGAGGTTAGCTTGTTTACTGGCTAAAGTACAGTTGTATTTCATTATTAATGATTTGGTACGTTCTACTGCTAATTGTGCATTCAATACTCTTTCTCGTGCATCTTGCACTTTAGTGTTGGCATAGTCATGAACATACGTCTCCAAGTCACTAACAAATGAACCATCTGGGCCAGTCTTAAAGTTACCATTAATAATCAGAGAAATATCATCCCAATTGTTTTGTCGATAGCTTCTACCTGTAATGCCAGCTTTATATGATGAGAGAATGCTAATGTCATCATCATGAAATATGAGGCCGTTATCACTGTCAATAGAAACTGGAGTAGTGAAGAGGGTATCTAATATTGAGAAAGCCACTCTTGGAAGTTTTGCTAGAAAAGAGCCATTTTTCCAATACCCAGCACTGAGAGCTGATCCTGTTTCAGGCTGCCTGAGTGAGATAAATGGATTAAGAATAAGCTGACTACCAGTTAGATTGGACTCTATGAGAAGTTGAGCTCCTGTCAATAGAGGATCCTCTGAGGAGGAGTTGATTGTGATCGCATTGTCCAGTGCTCCCTTTTCAAACCTATAGCTGTCAATTGAAAGGGTAATTTGGTTTGTGCGAAGATAAATGTAATCTATAATCTTTAGGTCAGGTAACTGAACAAAGACATCAAAAGGACAAGCTCGATTTACGCACTGAAAGACTTTTGAAAATAATTCATCTTTCCTTCCAGCTGAATAGTCCAGTTTCATTGATATGCCTTTAAGAATACTATTGTCTCCAGTATCTAAAACAAAATCATAATACACTTTTAAAAAGTTCATACTTACTAATAAGAGAAAAAATGGTAGGATTGTCTCTGGTTGTTAGAACCATTTCTCCAGTCATATTGCTAAAACTCATATTTAGAGTAAGACTTACCCTGCCATCAATCACTCCTTCAACCTAGTAAAATTGATAATCATGCTATAATAAATAATACCTCACTTACTTTATTCTTAGTGACTTGTGTCTGATAATAAATGTCACCTGTGACATTAAGAGCTGCCCAAAATATGTTAGACTCATTAAAGTTTTTGTAGGCATTCATCTTCAGTTGAACATCAAAGGAAGGCAGAACATCAGCAGTGTCAATGTATCTACTACCATTCCAGTATGACTCTGGGAATGTTGCATTTATTTCATCAGCACCAATGCCATTCCTGGAGACTACAGCCTCTTCGTATGACAACTCCCAACCTTCATGAACAAACTCCTACATAAAGTAGTATAAAATTATTTTTTCCTTTTGCAACAAATTGTGCATGTCATTTACCTGAATTTGACTGAAGCTATTTATGATACCTCGGATACTTGGTGGAAGTGTTATGTGTACAGGGGAATCCCTATCACTGCAGAGATCAATAGCAATGCATATTGACTCATTTTGTTGTGGTGTGTATGTGTGCAGCTTGTCAACCAGTTCAACTGAAATGGGATTGTTGTAGATAATAATAGAGTAAAGTCTGTCGGAGCCAAGTTTCAAATTCTGACAGCTCTCGATGTCACTGGTTCTGTCTCCTGTTCTCAAGTAGGTAGAGTAGTCTTTGAAAGAAAAAGTAGAGTTCTCAGTTAGCCATTGTGGTAATAAGCGGAGAGTAAGCCAGGAGGGTAGCAGTTGATCGGTATAATTCAAGTATGAGGCTCCCAATAGTCTTCGAGATAATAAAATGAGAAAATCATTTGGATCAAAGTTATAGTTTGAGCAATCGGAATTATTAGTGCTCGGACACTCATTACAAGAGTGCTCAGTCTGTGGTAGCGTATTTGTAATACCATCAGAAATTATTTGAATCAATTCAGCACCAGCTATTGATACTGGCACTGTCAATCCATGAGCTGAAACAAACGTAACACCATCAGTTACTTGGTTTCCGCTAGACTCAAAACTCCATGAGCAAGTTGAAGTAAACCTGACAGTGTTTGTTGAATAGGGACACTGATATGTGAGACCATATGGAGTACAGCAACCAGGAGTAAGCATATCCGGAATTCCATAGTCACTGCTGTTGCTTGATTCTCCTACTCTACTGATATCATCAGTATTGTTCACTGCTATGACTCTTACTGGTGGTGGAGTCTCAAACGAGTCAGCATCAGTTCCTGATACATTATAACTGATTGTGTATATGCCTTCCTCATATGCAATCAATTTGAAATAAGATCTTGGAAGTACATTGTATAAATAAAATGAAGTATTTGAGAGGACTTCAAGCTGACTACTGCTAGATATTATGTCTACTCTTAAGTCAGTCTCAGGATGAGCTGTTAAAGTCAAAAATTGTGACGGTTGATCAACAACTAGTATTGGTATAGCTGGCGTCTCTAGAATTCCAACTTCACAAGTGCTTCCTTTGTAATTAGTCAATGAGCAGTCACATGCAAAACTGCCTACATTTCTATCATGACACTTTCCACCATGAAGGCAAGGATTTGAAGCACAAGATGGAATGACTATAAAAGAAAAAATTATATGTAACTAATAACATATTTTAAACAATATTCAGTATTTTTATTTCAAACAATGCATGAGTGATATACTTACTCTCACAAATTGGTGGTCTAGTCCAGAATACCTCATTAGTGGTATTATCTACAGTACAGGTCTGATAAAATGGTGTTCGTCCATTAATATAATAACCGTCCACACATCTTATTTCACAGTCTGTTGTGTATTCCTTGTCACATGGTTTAGTTGTAATGTAAGCGTTAGGAGGAGGAGAGAGACGGGGACAGTGTTTAATGACACAATAAGGCTCCTCTCCTGTCCAGCTGTGATTAGAGAGACAGGTTCTCAATGGGGACCCATAAAACGTAAAGCCATAATCACACAAGAAGGTGCAGTTCTCATCAGTAACTTGATCAGGGACACCAGTACACATCATTGAGCCATTAACAGGAGCAGTAAGATTCAAATAGCAAGGCTGACCTATAATAAAAATGCAGAGTCTGTGATTATAATGTTCATTGTTGCATTTACAATTTTACATCATAAAATACTTAACTAAACTCTACCTGTGCATCCATGAAGGTCATCATCTAAGTCATATCCTTCACGACACGTGCAGTAATAGCTACCAATGACATTATTGCAATTGTGTTCACAATCTCCATTAGCTGTTTCACATTCATTGACATCTAAAATAAAAGACAATTAATTTAACTTGTGACTTAGTTTTACTATAAGTACCTTTACAAGAATGATTATCAGAATCAAGGTAGTATCCAGTGGTACAACTGCAATTGTAACTTCCAATACTATTAGTACAATTGTGTTCACAGCCTGATATGCCTTCATCACATTCATGAACATCTAAAAACATATAAGCATTAAACTGTGCCTTATTAGTTTCATATCTCAAAATAAATTTAATTCAATCTATAAATATCTGGGTGCAAATTTATTTATACTGATGTATTAACTAGAATTCTTTCCTATAGCCATTTACAGGTGACTTTTGAGCAAATTAAAAAGCTTGTAAAAATTCAAATTTTGGTTGGAATCAGTTCAAACTTTTTACACAATATAAGAACATATGTATCAAAAAATACATAACATGAAGAATTCTTTTATGTCATATTTACTAACATTTAACCGTTTTTAACGTGACTTCAATTGCAATAAGTGAAACATCTATGGCCAGCACTTATCTAATGAATAAATCTAACAATTGCAATTGGCTCAAACTTTCTGTACAGCACTACATCTATTAGCCACAGCTTTAATTATAAACGCAAAAAGCAATAATTATTATAACAGCACTATTCATAATCATTATTCTATACCAACCATCACAAGTGAAGTTATCAGAGCTGAGCCTGTAGCCTGTATTGCAGGAGCAATAGTAAGAGCCATTTGTGTTATGACAGTTTTGCTCACAACTATCGTAATTCATTAAACATTCATCAACATCTAAAAATGAATATTAGATACATTTGTACATAAACTTTAACTATACTAACCATTACAATCATGACCATTAGTTGCCAAAATATAACCTGTCTCACAGGAGCAATGATATGAACCTATCTCGTTAGTACAGTAGTGCTCACACCCTCCATTCTCAATACTGCATTCATTGATGTCTATGATAATATTTCATTACAACTTGTACATTACGTGTTTATATACCTGAGCAGTTATATTTATCACTGTCCAATTGATAGCCAGTAAAACAATCACAAGTGTAGCTACCATAGTTATTAATGCACTCTTGCTCACAATTATTTTCATCATTGCTACTGCATTCATTTATATCTATAGAAATTGATGTAGTTCAGTGCTTAAAAGATGTCTTATTGTACCATTGCAGTCATGTTGATCATTATGTAGATCAAATCCTATCTCACAAGAGCAACTGTAACTACCAATGCTATTGTTACAGGTCTGATTGCATCCTCCATTGTTTGTCAAACATTCATTGACATCTGAAAGAATTAGTCAGTAGCAAGATACTTCATATATTCTCTTACCTTCACAACCATGCTGATCAGTTTCAAGAGAATAGCCAGTATTACATGAACAATAATAGCTGCCTATTGTATTATGACAACTGTGAGCACAGCCATCTGTATCCTCAGAGCACTCATCAATATCTACAAAAAGGCTTCAATAAGCAGATTAATAACAATACCTTTATATTACCATAGCATGTTCTTTGACTGGTAGAATTTAGTCTATAGCCATTATTGCAGTAGCAGTAGTAAGAGCCTATTGTATTACTACACTGCTGATCACAACCATGACTAGGAGTCTGACACTCATTGATATCTGAATACAAAGACAAGTTTATTTGCTTAGACTAGATCACAATAAAACTGTAATTATTACCAGTGCATCCTAGTCCATCATCATCAAGAGTGTATCCAGAATCACAAAGACAATGGAAACTTCCAATCTCATTGACACATGTTTGATTGCAGCCACCATTATCAGTGTTACACTCAATTATATCTGATGACATGTGAAAATTTGTACAACATGCATAATGTATTCCTATATAATACCTGTACAGTTGTGATTATTAGCCTCCAAGTAATATCCAACCACACAGGAGCAGTTGTAGCTACCAGCAGTGTTAGTACAATTGTGTTCACACAAATCAGTGCCACGAAGACACTCATCAATTTCTACATAAATTAATAATTATTATAGACACAGTACTAGCTAACCATTGCAGTGATGTACATCATTGTCAAGTTCATATCCAGGGTTGCATGAACAACTGTAGCTACCAGGAGTGTTAGTACAAGTAGTTTCACAGCCTCCATTATTAGTAAGACACTCATTGATATCTATTATAATAATCATAATGATACAAATGAGTCTCTATTCCTTACCTATGCATGTTCTGTTATTATTACTAAGCTCATATCCATTGTAACATGAGCATATTCTACCTCCATCTGTATTATTACAATACTGGTTACATCCTGAACTGTGCTCAGCACATTCATCAATATCTAATAATTATTATCGAGTGTTATTATTAATTTTAGATTATTGGAATATTTTTTGCTTGCCTTCACATGTTCTTCCATCTGGCTGTAGTCTGTATCCATTGTCACAAGTGCAGTAGTAGGAGCTGTTTGAGTTATGACAGTGCTGATCACAAGCATGTGTATTTGTAGCACATTCATTGTGATCTGTGAATCATAGATAATATTAATAAGCATGAAGCAATATAATATTAATGTACCTGAACAATTATGACTATCATCATCTAAAATATATCCTTGAAAACACTCACAGCTATAACTACCAACATTATTAATACACCTTTGACTACACCCTCCATAGTTTCTATTACACTCATTATCATCTATCAAAATATATCACACACCAATAGTACACACACACACACACATATACATATCTCACCAACACAAGTAAGTCCATCAGTATCAAGTACATAGCCAACATTACAATCACACACATAACTACCAATTGTATTATAGCAGGTATGTGTACAGTCATTAGTACTAGCAGAAGAACACTCATTGATATCTAGATATATTGAAACATCATTATACAGGTAGCTCAGTTAAAATAATTACATACCATTACAAGAATGTCCACTAGCAGTGTATCCATCTGAGCAAGAGCAGGTATAACTACCAATGTTGTTGGTACAGGTTTGATTGCATCCTCCATTGTTGTTGTGACACTCATTAGTATCTGAGAATGATAGGAATAGAATAGATCTCTATATAAGTAAGTACTTACCAACACAAGTGGCACCATCTGATTGCAATTCATAGCCGGTATTACAGTAGCATGTATACGACCCAGGGGTGTTACTGCATAATTGATTGCAATCATTATCATCATCATTTGAACACTCATTTATATCTATACAGTGCACCATCAATTCATTTACATGGTCTGTCAATAACTAACCAATACAAGTCTTTCCATTAGGTTGTAGCTGATATCCATGGTTGCATGTGCATGTATATGATCCCATTGAATTATGACACTGATGAGCACACCCACCTTTATTTGTCAAGCACTCATTTTTATCTACAAATGTTTTTGATTTGTAAAGCAGAATAAGCAGAGCAGTGCAGACTGAGGTCAAGAATAAGTTACATGGAGTGATGCAATACTTGCTATGAATTTAGGATCAGTTGCATTCCATATATTCAGCAAATAAGATGAATCTCATTGCTCATGCTTAAATGGTAAAACATCAACAGCAAAAAATTTGCTGAGATGGGACTTATGGGATTAAAGGCTTGTTTACAAAAATGACCTTTTGTAATAGAAAAGTTGCTCTTGTGTCAATTATCCTTTTGATTACTTACCTGTACAACAGTTATCACCCATCCATCCACTGATACAGGAACATGTAGTAGGAGAGGTACATGAGATACAATGATGACAAGAATCATCACAATTAACTATGAAATTAAAAATATTTAGAATATATATTACTTTGTACATTCTCTTACATGAGCAAGTTTTATTGTCAAGATTTATAGTGTATCCAGCATTACAGGAACATTTATAGCTACCAACAGTATTCTGACAAACATGCTGACACCCTCCATTGTTAGTGTTGCACTCATTGATATCTTAAATCAAATGTGATGGGTTGCAATGAGAAACTAATGATCTTACCATCACAATTACTATTATCACTGTTAAGACTATAGCCAGAATTACACTGACAGGAGTAACTACCAACTGTATTAATACAAGTATGTTCACATCCTCCGTTATTAGAATTACATTGATTTATATCTAATTGAAATCAAAATAAAAGCATTATCATCATATAATGGTATCATACCAGAGCAATGCTTTCCTGATACTAGCTGGTACCCAGTGTTACAAGAGCATGTGAAACTGCCATTAGAGTCAGTACAAGTCTGTTCACATCCACCATTTCCTTGATTACACTCATTAATATCTATACAATACTCTATATTACAGATAAATGAATGGGTAGAGCTTACTTTGACAGCCACGCTGATTATTAGCCAGTGAATACCCGGTGTTGCATGTACAGTAGTAGCTCCCAGCTGTGTTGATACAATTTTGCATACATCCTCCATTGTTTGTATTGCATTCATTTATATCTACATTAAAATAATCTTTATAATAAATATTTATGTTTATATTACAAACCATTGCAGTCTCTTCCATTGTTAGATAGTGTGTAGCCAGTATTACATGAACAGGTGAAGCTCCCTACTGTATTAGTACACACTTGGTCACATCCTCCATTCTGATTGCCACATTCATTATTATCTGTCAGTTAATGATAATTTTAATTTTTCACTATTATCATTCCATTTACCATTACACGTTTTCCCATTACCAGACAAAGTATAGCCAGCATTACAAGTACAGTGATAGCTACCGGCAGTATTGACACAATTCTGAGCACAGCCTCCATTATTAGTGGAGCACTCATTCACATCTAATATGTACATAAAACGATATATTGATTTCTTGATAGTACCTTGGCATGTTTTTCCATTACTCTGAAGGTTGTATCCTGAATTACACTCACAATGGTAACCACCAACAGTATTGACGCAAGTAGTACTACAGCCTCCATTGTTGCTATTGCATTCATTTTTATCTGAAAATATTATGAATAAAAGTATTATGTCATTATGACATACATTGTACCTGCACAATGCCCATTGGAGAGCAAGTAACCAGTTCTACATGAACAGGTATAACTACCAACTGTGTTTGTGCAGGTATGCTCACAGCCACCATTGTTTGTATTGCATTCATTAATATCTATTATTATACACATACAATAATGTGATATGTCTTTTAATTATAATATTAACCATTGCAGCCTT
The DNA here is from genome assembly GCF_000090795.2 of Amphimedon queenslandica. NCBI lineage: Eukaryota > Metazoa > Porifera > Demospongiae > Haplosclerida > Niphatidae > Amphimedon > Amphimedon queenslandica. The sequence continues at coordinate 26,340 of NW_003546304.1, read as the reverse complement.
TTCCATTACTACTCAATGCATAGCCAGCATTACAAGAACATGTAAATGATCCAATTGTATTGTGACAGTTTTGAGCACATCCACCATTGCTAACTGAACACTCATTTTTATCTACAATACAATCAATTATTGAAGGTTTAATAATTATTATAACAGTGATCATACCAGGACATTCATTTCCATTGGTCAGTACATATCCACTGCTACAAGAACAAGTTCTACTGCCAACAGTATTAGTGCAAGTTCCATGACATCCACCATTATCACCATCCAAACACTCGTTTATATCTTAAGTTAAACCAATTATAATGTTAGTTATGTGTTAAGTATCTCACATACCATTACATGTTCTATGATCACTAGTAGCAAGTAAATATCCAGAGTTGCAACTACATGCATAGCTACCAACTGTGTTATGACATACTTGACCACAAGCATCAGTTCCAGCACTGCACTCATTATTATCTAAAAATAGAGTCACACCACCATAATTATAATTATTCATTAGTGTCTCTTTAAGCAACAACAAAGTTATGAATATTTTTAAAAATTCCCGTTTTCAATAAAGAACACAATCAAGAGGTTGTGAAGTACTTACCATTACATGTATGGCTGTCACTACCAAGAGTATATCCAGGATAACATTCACAATAATAACTTCCAGGAGTATTTTTACAAATTTGAGAGCAGCCTCCATTTGAGGATGCACATTCATTAGTATCTAGGAAAATTTTAGACACATTAAGTTTACTTGTAGTTATAAAAACATCATACCTTGACATGCAGTGTGTGACACTAGACTGAAACCAGTAGGACATGAGCATGTATAACTGCCAACAGTGTTTTGACATTGATGCTCACAACCTCCATTAAAGGATGAACACTCATTAATATCTATTATGAGATGCAACAGCATTTCTTTAACATGTTAATGATTATACCTGTACAACAGTCATTATCAGTGTATCCAGGATCGCAGGTACATATACCAGGAGCAATACAAGAAGCACAGTTTGAGCAAGGATCATTACAGACAGCTATTTTTGTGTTACATCAAAATCAATAATAAGAGGAGATATATACAACTCACGAGGGCAATTAGGAGGAGTTCCACTGTATCCTGTGCAACACTCCTGACCTTGATAGTACTCAGTTATATAATTTGTTACATACTGTATTGATGATCTATTGTAAAATATTGTGTCAAAATTTCAGTTTGGTCCATAAATTCTTACCTTCTTTCATAGACCGTGCATCTCCTCCTAAACAACCACCAACCACAACTTATACTGTAAGAGCTCTGATAGTAAACAGTTTTAGCAGCACTAATCGACGCTTGTCTCGTTTTTAGGACAGTACATCTATAATGAAACAATGCCAATGAGGTTTCTATTCAGATCGAACTGGTTGTCTTAGCTTACACTGCTGATCCTTCTGTGTAGCTTATTCTCATGCAAAGAAGTGAAAGAACCAGGAGCAGAGAAAAGAACTTTGCATCCATGTTTGGAATTAAGGTGCGTGGTAAGGCGGAGTCTACCTGTCTACGGCTTACACACGTACACAGCCCAGAGTTTGTGTCTATTGAATCATGAATATGTCAGTCCTGATCCGGCCTATTGCAACCTGAATCATGAATTTTGGGCAGCTAACATAGCAATGACCCTAGCTTGATCTATCAGCCTTGATACAATCATACTGGAATATGCGCTGGTTCAGCCAGAACAACATGCATGATTCAGCAATGATATTGTCAGACTGTATCAATACTGTAATCAGGTTTTATTCATTATCTTGGGCAGTGCCTTGTATCATACATGCTAACTCTTGGCTGTGTAGTCTAGATCTATTTTTATAGTATGATTATTGTCATTATAATACTTCCATAATTAATATTAAAAGCTGCAGTAGTGAAATAAGTTATGACATGAACACTGAGAATTAATGATATAAGACAAAGCAAAAAGGACATTATAGGTTTTTTAGTTATTTTCCAAACAAAGCTGCTTTTTGTCGAGCAAGGCCACCAATTCCTTTCAAATTATCAGATAAAGGTATCAGCAGCAGCTACAGTATAACGATTATCATCATCATCAAGAGTTGATGGATCCATCATCTCTTTCTTTTCAAATGTAGGACCCTCATCCTCGTTCACTTTCATTTGGAGATGAGAGAGGGACTCATAGGCTGGCTCCTGCTGCTCATTCTCAAGATTCACAACCTCTCTTTCATTGTCATTTGCCTCTCCATTTCTAAACGATGCAAAATAATAAATAAGTGTATCATAATGTACATGCAATATCAACTCACTCATCTATCAACAAACTAAGAGCATCATTAGATGAATCAATGGAAGCACATAGTTTAGAGGATACTTTGCCATAAAAAGGAGCCTCAGACTTTAAACATAAAATGAGTACAGAAATTACAATACTTCTTACTTTCTTTCTCTTTCTGATAAGTCCCTTAACAAGAATTATGATCACAATGACTAAAATAATAAAATAATGATGTCACTTATAGCATAGTATGAGAACTTACTTGCAGCAGCTATAACACCAGCAGCAATAAGAATTATAACAGTCATATTAGGTCCCTAGCATATGAAACAATTATAATTAAAAGCTTGGCATGAAATTGATGGAAATAATTATTATGTGCTCGTAAATCAATGATACAGTAAAAATTGCTATTATAGCTATAATTAAAACTTACAGTACTGATGTTAACAGTTTCAGTTGAGCAATCTAGAAATGAAAATCAAACCTTTGTTCACATTGTAGTTTTAACTGACTTTGATAGCAGCCAGCAGTTCCATTGTTAATATGAGCGTCTGTACAGATCATACATGAGGTCTGTCTATACTCATCATTGAACTGACAGGATGGGCAAGGAGAGCAAGGCTCAAGACCATTGCTTGAATTATAACCAGGATGACAATAGCCTTTAAACAAAAGGAAAAACTCATTATAAAAATTAAAGTTAGTACAAAACAGCCTGATAAATACTCTCTGTCTTCTTTTACCACTGAATGCAGTCACTGATTGTCTGGCATTTATAATAAATATTTATGTCTATATTACAAACCAATGCAGCCTTTTCCATTACTACTCAATGCATAGCCAGCATTACAAGAACATGTAAATGATCCAATTGTATTGTGACAGTTTTGAGCACATCCACCATTGCTAACTAAACACTCATTTTTATCTACAATACAATCAATTATTGAAGGTTTAATAATCATTATAACAGTGATCATACCATGGCATTCATTTCCATTGGTCAATACATATCCACTGCTACAAGAACAAGTTCTACTGCCAACAGTATTAGTGCAAGTTCCATGACATCCACCATTATCATCATCCAAACACTCGTTTATATCTTAAATAAAATCAAATATAATGTAATAATAATTTGTGTATGTTAATTATCTCGCATACCAGTACATGTTCTGTGATCACTAGTAGCAAGTGAATATCCAGAGTTACAACTACACGCATAGCTACCAACTGTGTTATGACATACTTGACTGCATGCATCAGTGCTATCATTGCACTCATCATTATCTGTAATAAACAGAGTCACACCACTATTATCATAATTATTCATTAGTGCCTCATTCCGCAACAAGTTTAGGAGTGTTTTAAGAAAATTTTTGTAACACAAGGGGTTGTGAGGTACTTACCATTACACGTGTGGCTGTCACTACCAAGAGTATATCCAGGATAACATTCACAATAATAACTTCCAGGAGTATTTTTACAAATTTGAGAACAACCTCCATTTGAGGATGCACATTCATTAATATCTAAAAAAGATACACACATTAAGTTTACTTGTAGTTATAAAAACATCATACCTTGACATGCAGTGTGTGACACTAGACTCAAACCAGTAGGACATGAGCATGTAAAACTACCATCAGTGTTATGACATTGATGCTCACAATCTCCATTAGAAGACAAGCACTCATTAATATCTGTTATGAGATGCAAGGTGTGGCATTTTTATCATGTTAATGATTATACCTGTACAACAGTCATGACCAGTATATCCAGATTTGCAGGTACATATACCAGGAACAATACAAGAAGCGGCACAGTTTGAGCAAGGATCATTACAGACAGCTATTGTACATGTTACATTAAAAAATTTAAAATCATTAGGAGAGATACAACTCACGAGAGCAATTAGGAGGAGTTCCACTATATCCTGTGCAGCACTCTTGACTTTTATAGTACTCAGTTACATAATTTGTTACATACTGTATTGATGATCTATCATAAGATTTAAATTATATTGTTTTTAAATTTCATTTTAGTTCATAATTCTTACCTTGCTTTATAGGCTGTGCACCTCTTCTTAAACAACCACCTAAACAACCACCAACCACAACTTTTACTGTAAGAGCTCTGAGAGTAAACAGTTGTAGCAGCACTAATTGACGCTTGTCTCGTTTTTAGGACAGTACATCTATAATGAAACAATGCCAATGAGGTTCTATTCAGATCGAACTGGTTGTCTTAGCTTACACTGCTGATCCTTCAGTGTAGCATATCCCTACACAAAAAACTAGGAGAAGAGAAAAGACCTTCATACGAGCCTTCATATCCAAATCACGGATTCACTGCTGAGTGCTGATCGAGCTGTAAGGCGGAGTCTTATTATGGCATTGCATCATAGCATAGATCTATTATTAGATTTATAATACGAATAATAATCATTATAATACTACCATAATTAAAGCAGCAACAAAATAAATTATAAGATGAACATAATAAAATGGCAAAAGACAAAACAAAAGACATCTATAAAGGACATTATATATAGGTTTTTTAGTTATTTTCCAAACAAAGCTGCTTTTCGTCCAGCAAGGCCACCGATTCCTTTCAACTCATCAGATAAAGGCATTTTATCAGTAGTTACAGTATAACGATCATCATCATCATCAACAGTTGATGGATCCATCATCTCTTTCTTTTCAAATGTAGGACCCTCATCCTCGTTCACTTTCATTTGGAGATGAGAGAGAGACTCATAGGCTGACTCCTGCTGCTCATTCTCAAGGAATAATGGATTCACAACCTCTCTTTCATTGTCATTTGCCTCTTCATTTCTAAACAATGCAAAATAATAAATAATAAATAAAGATTAAATTTAAATGTGTAATATAATGCATATGTAACATCAACTCACTCATCCACATCATATTTGCTGACTGGATCTGCATGAGGCATCAAACTTAAAACATCATTGGGTGAGGCAATGGAAGCACGAGGTTTAGAAGATACTTTGCCAAAAGCAGAATCAGACTTTAAATATACAAATATAAAATGAGTACAGAAAGTGCAGTATACTTCTTACTTTGTTTCTCTTTCTGATAAGTCCCACAACAACAGCAATAATTAAGATCACAATGACTAAAATAATAAAGTAATGATGTCACTTATAGCATAGTATGAGAACTTACTTGCAGCAATTATAACACCAGCAACAACAGGAATTATAACAGTCATATGATAACCCTAGCATATGAAACAATTATAATCAAAAACTTTGGCATGGAATTGAAGGAAAATAATCATTGTGTGTGCTTGTATTAAATGGTACAGTACACATAGCTATAATTTGAAACTTACAGCACTGGGGATAATGGTTTTATCTGAGCAATCTAGAAATAATAATTAAAATAAATTCATTTATATTATAGATCTAACTGACTTTGATAGCAGCCAGCAGTTCCATTGTTAATATGAGCATCTGTACAGCTCATGCATGAGGTCTGTCTATACTCATCATTGAACTCACAGAATGGGCAAGGAGAGCAAGGCTCAAGACCATTGCTTGAATTATAACCAGGATGACAATAGCCTTTGAATAAAAGAGAAAAACTCAATATAAAGAATTAAAATTAGTACAAAACAGTTTATACTACTTTCTCTGTCTTTTCTTACCAATGCAGTCAGCCTCCCATCTTGATCCAGCGTCCAATGTTTCGGACAATGGTGGACATCTGTTGCATGTTGTAGACCCGTCCATTTCCTGGTAGGTGTTCATTGGACAAAGCATACACTCTGAGGATCTATTGACAGATGAATAGAATGTACCAGGAGAGCAAGACACTGCAAGAAAGAAAAAAAATTTGTAAATAACTGATTCCTATTTCTGTGTATGACTAAAACATTTTGTTATTACACTAAGTTTTAGATTTGGCTTACCACATAGGAAGTTGCTGTATCTAAGGACAAACTCCTCTGGGCACCAGTAGACAAGATCAGCAATGCTAGCTGCTTGGTGGACAGTCTCATAATAAACTCCATCCAACTCAAACCAGAAGATACCGTTCTGCACTTTGTTCTCCAACTCGAGAAGAGCATTTCTAAGGTCCTTCTCATAGCCAAGAGCAATGGGTGCCTGCACTTCCATTGTTTGATCAAGACGATATGGATATTGGGCAGAGAGATCAATGTGAACTTGAAGCATATTGTTATCAACACTGAAACCAATCTGGAGGCGATCAACTGATGCATTACCAAGAGTTAGCTCATTACGGAAATACTCTAAGGTACCCAGTGTAGGAGGAGGTGTAACAGGCTCATCATTACCACTACCATCAATTTGTATTGCAGTTGTGACGTTCATTGTAAATGTGATGGTGTAGACTAGCTTTGAGGCATTAGCTCTGAGAATGCTAAGATAAGCAGGAGAAGAGATGAGGTGATTGACACTGGACATAACATGACAGCGGTACCATCCTTGATTGGCTTTGGTTGGCTTGGGCACAATAAGGACGTTGCTTGTGTTAGAGACCATCGTCCAATCAGATGAATTCTGTGGACGGAAATACCACTGGAATGATGGTATGGGGTGTCCAGTTGCATTACAGGTAAAGTAGCCACCATTATCATTCCCTTCATACGTCTCATAGTCTGATGGTTGTTGTGTAATGACTGGAGGAATGTATACAACCACTTCAGCAAATGTTGATTCTACGGTACCAACTGCATTAGAGGCAAGACACTGATACTGGCCAGCATCATCTTTATTAGCGTTAGTTTTGGTGAAGCTGCTTGAAGTTTGACCGGAGACAACAAAGCCGTCCTTCTTCCAGCTGTAAGTGAGGGGTAAGTTGGAGTTAGCATTGCAACTGATGGTGATCGTATTGCCAAGCTCAACAGCAAGTGATGGGTTGAGTGGATCTGGTATAACTGGTAGACCAGAGCACCAGTAGTCCATTCCTATGATATCATTAGTTGTGTTGAGGATGAGTAGTCCTTGGTTGAGGACCTGGGTTATGTTAAGAGAGGCACTCAAAGCTAAACTGAGCAATTGAGTCTTTGCACTTGGTAGGGATGAGAGTAAAGACTGGGCTGTAGTTCCTGGACTATCTTGAAGGACCTCTTTTATGGTGACGGCAGCAACATTAAGACAGTCACTAAAACTGTAACAGGTTTGACCAGCTATGGACGAGATCTTTCCCATCTGATAGGCACTCTCCATGCTTGCCCACCAGTTCATGGTTGACACAATCTCCAAGTTGCTCCTTGTGGTGGCAAGATAGTTCCTAAGTTGAGTAGATCCATTGACAACTGATACAATCTCGGGTGCACTCATGGCTTGAGCTGTCAAATCGGAGACAGAGACAATAGTGTTGTACATTGTAGCAAGGTATGTCATGTTGATATCTGGATAATCTGCTGGTACATAGTTAATGACATCATTTAGGCTATCGATTGTGGTGGAGATGTTACTGTGTGCGGTCATCATGTGTTGCTTTGTCATGAGAAGTGAGGTATGGATCTGTTCAATATATTCTTTAACAGAGTTCACCATGGCACACCTCTCCTCAAACTGCCTTTCATTGAATGTGGGAAGAGTGACTGAGCGTTTGCTAATATGCTGGTTCAATTTATTACCCACGTCATTCAATATGATTTTAGCAAGCTCTCTCTTTAGTACAGCCTCAGAGGCAGTGAACTGTGCATTAGCATTTACAGTATGTGACCCGAGACCAGCTATGGTGTATCTTATTGCTATAGGGAGGACTTGAGGTGAAGCAGTGGTGATACTTGTTGTAAAGGAGATGGTGTTGATAGACAGAAGTGTCTGGATATTGATATTGGAGAGGTAGTTTCCAAGTGCTAGGAGATTAGACTCGGCTGCAGCAACAGATTGGTTAGCAGACTGTGCAAGGGCTAGTTGATTCTGGAGGCTCTGATATAAAGCAGTGGCAACACTAGCATCATTTTGTGCTGTCATGTACAAGTGCTGGGCATAAGCACGTCTATTCTCTGCAATAGTCAAGCTCTGCTTTGCAACCATCAAGTTAATAAAAGGCATGACTGCTTCTTTCTCGGTTGCATTGAGGGAATTGTATACTGGCATTCGTGCAGCAGAGCAGGCAGCAGTCTGGTAGAGGCAGTCAATATCGTAAGCCATGCCACCACAGCTTTCCCTAGTGCATTGAGGCTGTGTCACACTATACTTGTGTGTATCAACGACTGTTGAAACTGTTCTAGATACGTTAACGCTAGTGTGGTATGCTTGTTGGTGGGGACGATGGGAGAGCTCAAATATGTTAGTATATGCACACCTCTGGTCAAAGGCAATCCTTCCCCATCCTTTGATTTTTGTTATGATCTGACAAACATAATCAGTAGTCCATTCCTCTCTCATTACTGGCATAGTCTTGTGCTGGAGTAGCTGCTCAAGTCTGACCTCTGAGCCGATTCCATGCTCTGCAATGTAAGTGTCGGTCATCAGTGAGTTACAGAATGACGAAGAGAAGCATTCCTTCATGCAGGTGTGGTCTGGGCAGACTTTGAGGAGCTCAGAGTAAATGTTGTGTGCATTTACGCTTAGACCAGCCACGGCACTCATAGCAGCATAGTATGAGGCATTGGCAGCTTCATATTGAGCTTGAGCACCCTCATACTGCTGCTGCAAGGCTCCCCTGCTGTTTTGTATATTTGAGATGATTGGGTTGAATGCATTGATGGCATCAGAGCTGCGATCGACTGCACTGCTAGCTACAGTCAAGCGAGAGCGAGCCTCTGCTATCCTTTCATCAGTAAACGTGTACACATAGGATTGAAGGGTTGTCACAAAACCACTTGTACTGCCAGAGAACTGGCCGCTGAGAGTGAGGTTAAAGTCAGTCCAGGATCTGCCCTCGGTTGTCATCATTGCACCACTGATGTCAGCAGCATACTGTCCATATAGATTAGTAGTGGTCTGGAAAGTGAAGCCAGAGTCTGTGAAAACAAGAGGAGTATTGAAGAGAGTTCCAAGGATAGAGATATCAGCATCATGAATTGAGCCAGTGACTGAGTTTGAGTTAGAGAAAGCAATAGAGGCAGCTGGGCCAGTGCTAGGCTGATTGACTGTCACAAACTGATTCAATTGGAGCCTGTTGGAATCAGTGTTCACGTAAGCATGAGCAACAAAAGGTGATGCGCCATAAGTAGGTGATGGGACAGTGGGTTTTGAAGCTCCAGAGATAAAGAGATTTGATCTAATGGAGCCTGGAGGAAGATTATAGCCCATCATTGATAGTCCAAGGCATGTGGAAGTAAGACTAATGAAATTGATGTTGTTTTGGGCATTGAGACTGAAGAAGGCATCAAGTGGACAGCTTCCTTGACCGTCTGGAAGAGTGAGGACGTTACGGAAGAATTTGTCATTTGGACGAGTGAAAAGATTAAGCTTCATTGCAGCTCCACTGCCAACAAGTGATCCAGCACCAGTTTTACCTGTTACAAGAGAGGGAAAAGGAGCAATTAATAAAAGAGAGAAAGAAAAGAAAAAAGCATTATGAATAGCAATTAATTATTATTATTAATATCTTACTTGGCATGGTAAAGAGTATTGGTGCACTAGTAGTTAGTAAAGTCATGTTAGCAGTCATTCCACGGAGTGTCATATTGACCAGGACTGTAACATCACCAATCACTAGACCTTCAATCTGTATAAAGTGTTATAATAATAATAAAAAACTAATGATCAATAATATTCTTGCATTATAATAATAGAACACTCATTCATTTATTGCAAGTACATGTACATAAACTGACCTCAGCTCCAGTTGGTCTGTCATTGTGATACAAGCCACCAGATACTAAAAGATTGACCCCAACATTAGGCTGAGAGTAAAAGCTCTTCATTGTGTCCATGTCCAAACGAACGTCAAAGTCAGGAAGGACCGAGGCAGTTTGTACAGTAGCTCCATCTACCCAGTAATCAGTGGGAAGATCTGAAGGAGGTGGTACACCTCCATCTTTAACTTCAGCCTCTCTCAATGTGAACTGCCATCCATTACTGATGTATGTCTATATAGAGAGACAAATAATAGAGAATGCTCTATAAAAGTAATACTATTATGGCTAATTAAATATTTTTGTAAAAAATTCAATTTTGATCGGAATCAATTCAAAATTTAAAAACATTAGTACATGTACATCTATTGACATAGGATATTTTTGAAGCAATTTTTTGAGTACTTTTATTATTAATTTTATATTGTACCTGGAATTGACTGAGAGAGAGTATTTGTGACTGAGCTTCATTTGGTATAGTGACATGAACTGACGAGTCGGCTCCTTGACAAATATCAATAGCAAAACAAACCGGAGGACCGGAGTTATAGGACTTGGTTTGACTGTTAACGACCATCGTAATGGGATCCCTGTAACTGAATACAGAGTAGAGTCCATTGGGATCAAGACCAAGGGAAGAGCAACCAGGAATGAGGTATGCATTAGCCCCAGTACTAACATAGACAGTGTATTCAGAGAGAGAGAATGACTGGCCAGTGATATTGGCATCGCCAACTGAGAAACTGATCCACGAAGGAATGAGATTGGCTGCTCCAGAGAGATAGGTCTTAGCTATTGAGTTTGAGGAGAGGAGGTCTACAAGATCGGCCGAGGTCATGTCGTATTGATAGCAGGAGGAGCCAGTAGAGGCACAGCTGCCACATGAAGTGCTGTCATCAGGAAGACTGTACACTACATTGTAGCCATCAAATGCAAGCTCTATACCAGCAATGGAGAATGGTAGAGAGACTCCGTTGCCAGTCGTGAAGACAATGCCACGAGTCTCATGGTTACCCTCGTCGTCAATGGTCCAACCACAGCTGGACTGGAAGGTGACAGTGTTAGTGGAGTAAGGGCACTGGTAGAGCTGACCACCTGGACTACAGCAACCAGGAGCTAACTGACCCACGGGCTGATTAACGGTTGTAAAGTAATTGTTAGGTGTATGAGAAGCAGATGAATCAGTAACAATGACAAGTATGGGAGATGGTGTTTGGAAGGTAGAGGCAGCTGGTCCAGAGATAGAGAACTGAAGTACATACAGTCCAGCAGTGGAGGCTGAGATTGTCAGTGTGTGTGACTGATAGGAGGAGTTGAACAAGATCTGAGAGTCAGAGAAGCTAAGAGTAGATATGGAAGAGGAGATACTGACAGCAAGGTTGGCATCCGGTTTAGCTGAGATGACGAAAGGATATGGAGTGTTGATATTTATGATCGGTAGGTTGGGGATATCAATGTAACCGATCTCACAATCACTACCAGTGTGGTATGTACCAGAACAATCACAGTAGTACTTAAGAGGATTGGCCTCGTGACAGACTCCGTCATTTTGACAAGGATTGGAGAGGCAAGGTGGAACATCTAATTATAGGAATAAATAATATAATGGATGTACATGAAAGTATAAAAATTGTATAGTACAGAATACAACCTAGAAAGTATGTGGTGAAATGATAATGTGTTCAGTCATAAACTGATGCATGATAATGCTCACAAAAAAAACATAAAAATGATCCTAAATATGTGCATGCTAATGCCTTTACAAAACTATGTATTAATTTTAGCTTTTTGCTTACATTGACAGACAGGTGATGGGCTCCAGTAAACAGTGTTAGTGGCCTCATTGACAAGACACCTCTGATAGTAGGGAGTGGTCCCGTTAATGTAATACCCATCATTGCAACGTATCTCACAGGAGGACCCAAAATCACTAGAGCATGCTTTAGTGTAGATATAAGCATTCGCTGTTGCCTCTAATGGAGGACAACTCAATACTTGACAGTAAGCATGGACTCCTGTCCATTCATTGGTGAGTTGACACTGACGCTCTCTGGATCCCATCAGCTGATAGCCAGGAGAACAAGAGAAGGTGCAGTTCTCATTGGTGATTTGGTCACCAGTGCAGTTGATCTGACCATTGGCTGGAGCTGGTAGCTGTGGTATGCAGGGCTGACCTATAGTGGTGTAGAAGTGAAGGAATATTAAATATATACTCCAAAAAATTGTTTTCATTTTTATGTGTGAGAGCTATATCCTGTACAAATTAGATCTATTAGAATCTACATTTTAGCTGTTTGATGGATGTGCAATAAATAATGGGAGGTCTTCTTACCGACACAAGAGTGAGAATCAGCAGCAACTTGATACCCGATTTGACATGAGCAGTAGTAGCTTCCAATGAGATTGTGACAGTACCTCTCACAACCATCAGTATTAAGTGTACACTCATTGATATCTGAATAATGACGAATTTATTAAATAAGTAAAAGATACATTGTATTCCCTTACCAGTACAGTTGTGATTGTCAGCAGTTAGTTCAAAGCCAGTGTAGCATGTGCAGTGGTAGCTACCAATGTCATTATTACAGACTTGAGTACAGCCTGATGAGTGCTCAGCACATTCATTGATATCTGTGATAGAAAACAATAATAATTATAATGGTTAGGAGAGAATTTGGCATCATTATTAATTCACTGATGCATATAGTACTGTACATGTTTAAAAATAACACAATTAAAATTAGTTTGAATGTACTAAAGGCCTTTTTGCTTCAATGTGCATTACTTCTATCAGCATGAAAGGCCCAAAATGATATAATTAATAGTGCTTACCATTGCATGTCCTGTTATCAGCATCAAGCCTGTATCCAATCTCACATGTACAGTAAAAGCTGCCATGAGTGTTGTGACAGATACCATTAGTCTCATCACAGTCGTGAGCATTAGTAGCACACTCATCGTGATCAGAGCAGCCATGAAGATCCTCATCAAGGAGATGCCCAATATTACAGGAACAGACATAGGATCCATTAGTGTTGGTACATATCTCTTCACATCCCCCATTGTTAGTCAAACACTCGTTGATATCTATAAATAGATACAAATATACACTAAGTAATTTTAGAGAGTTCAAATTTTCATGAATAAGTGAATTTATTTGTTAGAATTTAAAAAAATACAAGTATTAAACTTATGTTATTGCTTGGTAAACTCTTAATTTTCAAGTGAAGTAGTGACAAAAATTTTCATTCTTACCGTGACAATCATAGCCATTAGGATCAAGACTGTAGCCAATCATACAGTCACAAGTATAGCTACCAACATTATTGTAGCAGTGGTGTTCACAGAGATGAGCATCATTGGTACACTCATTAAAATCTGATGTATAGAAATATTTAAAAGAGAGAGAGAGAGTATAGATTTTCCATACCAATACAAGAGTGTCCATCAGCTGTAAGGTTATATCCATTATTGCAGGTACAGTAGTAGCTACCAATAGTATTGAAACAGTTCTGATCGCATCCTCCATTGTTGTTGTTGCATTCCTGAGTGTCTATAAAGTGCATTTATGTGATCACCATATAAGGAGTTATTGGCACACTTACCAACACAAGTATCTGAGTCACCTTGAGCTGCTAGCTCATAGCCAGATTGGCAATAACATAGGTATGAGCCATCAGTGTTGAAGCAGTAATGATTACAATTAGCCACTCCATTATTACATTCATTATCATCTGTGTGTGTCCACAAAAATCAAGTGATGCAATATCAGCAAATGCATGTAACGTGACTCACCTACACAACTGTGCAAGTTTGAGCTGAGTGTGTAGCCAGTGTTACAAGTGCAGTGATATGTTCCTGGCTGGTTGATGCAGTTCTGATCGCACCCACCATTATTAGTATTACACTCATTGATGTCTGCATACAATAGAAAAAACAATAATCAAATCATATCTCATTTTTAAAAATAAGCATACCGACACATGTCTGTCCACCAGCTAGAGAATAACCAGAATCACAAGAACACGAGTACCCACCATGTGTATTGTGGCAGTGCTGACTGCAACCACCATTGTTAGAATTACACTCATTGATATCTATATAATGGATGCATATTCCCATGCACATCTCTATTTTAATTTTTATAACTTACCAGTACAATGAAGATTATCGGAGCTAATAGAATAACCAGATCGACAACTGCAGTAGAAGCTACCAACTGTATTGTGACAGTTCTGTTCACACCCACCATTCTTCACATTACATTCATTATAGTCTGGAGTAATGGAAAGAAAGAAGGTTAAAAATGGAGTGGCTTAGTCTACATTGAATTATAAGTCCAACTACATTTATAATGCCATTTAGTCTCTTGTATTGCAAAATAATATAATAAAATAAACTCACCACTGCAACAAGTGCTTCCTGTATAACCAGCTTGACACTGACATCGGTAAGGTGCAAGGCACCCTGTACAGCGATTGCAAGAATTGTAACAAATTGCTATAAGAATTAAGACACAAGATCTAATGGTTATTGTACATTAAATTTTACATACGGTCGCAATTTGATCCAGAATATCCTGAACAACAATAACCTTGAGAATGGTACTGAATCCGATAATTGACAGTCGAATATGTGTAATAGATATTCCTGCAAACAATAATAATTATTATACATAATATAAATTTATGACTTGCAGCAATCTACATTCAAGTGAAAATTAATGCACATTAGCCTAAATAGCTTACACATAGTAGGTGGCGCGACATCTTCTCCAGCCCCACCAGCCACAGCGATAGTAGTAATAGCGAGGAGATCTATAGTACGTCCTGTAGTATCTCCTGTAAGATCCTATGTGGGACACTGAATAGTAACACCTACATAAAAAGCAAAAATGAGTCGGCCGGGCTATAGATTTTTTGCGCCTGGTCAAAAATTAAAAAAAAAATTCTTACGTTCCACCAGCATCTGCAGTTGGAGCGAAACAGCAAAACAGGGCAAAGGCAGCAAGAAAAAGAAGGGATACTTTTGCGTAAAGCATCTTTCTGTCGACTTCTCTAAAACTGTACAAATGAAAAAATAAGCTCAGCGTTAGCGTCAAAATGCAGTACTGTCAGATGAGAAGAGATTCATGCAGAGTCCCATGATCAATTGCAACCATAACTGGCAATGAATGAATTATTTTTATGATATCACATGATATTTGATCCCTAATCAAATGCTGCAAAAAGTGCATGCGAAATGAATAAAATGACTTTGCATAAAAATTTTACATCACAAATCTTTAGCATAATTGGCCATTAGTGCTGATGATGCTGCTATTTTAGTGCATGTCTGGAGAAATATATTTGGTACTCAGTAGTTTACATAAAATACCAATCAACTCATTAAAACCATGGGATATAGATATTTGCATGACAAACTAATAAGTATGTGTTATTATCATTAAAAATGCAACCATGACAATAATAATAATAATGATAACAATAATAACAATATAATTGTAAGAAGGCTCTTTTCATCCTGTCAGTGGACAAAAGTTAACACGAATCCTTTCTCCTTCACTTAGCATAGCAACAAGAGGGTAGAATCCTCCATTAGGTATAGTACACTCGGTTTCTCCAACAAGTTCGCCATTCCTTGTAAAATAAACAGTACAAGTTCTTTTCTCAGACACTCCACCATCTTTGTCTCGGCCAGACTTGGCAGCTCCACTTAATTGCTTCTTATATCCTGGATTCAATCTAGGGAGAATCCTTCTACGGAAGCCGGCTTCAAACCCTCCAAGAAAAGAAGGATCAATATCAAATTCATCATAATAGTCATCATCTTCGCCCATCTCAAACATAAAATTGCTGTCAATAGGTTCTTCCTCCTCCTCCTCCTCTTCTCTGTCGCTATCAATTTCACTAAAAGTCGTAGTAATAATACCTTCGTTGAATCTAACGCCACACCCCATTATGTCACCAGCTGAGCAAAGGGGACCAAAGGGATCACCTTGACCTTTCTCCTTGTAAAGGTGCCCGTTGTCCGCATGATAACCAACAGATCCCTCGCACCAGCCCGGGTGCTTTGTCAATGAATAGGTTGATTTGCCTAGTCCTATAGCAATCCATCCATTCTGACCAGAGTCAAGGATCTCAAGCTCAAAATAATGATTCATGGACGAGAGCGGAAACAAAGCCTGGGCTATACCCACGTCTTGTCTGTTAAGACCATCGCCATCATACTCTAGCGTCAATCCATCGTCAACATACCGGATACCGTTAGACCGCAGCCAGTAGGTCCGAGGGGACAGTTCAGTTTCCATTGGTTCCTGTATTCTATTAGGTACACGCCTCCAGTGGCCTAAGTACCGGACCTTCTCCCCTACACTATGTAAACCAACGAGAGGGTAGAAACCATAGAGAGGTCGTTTCATTTTAACGGGTTCCTTTATCTGAGACCCATTCTTTGTAAAGAATACGTACACATATCCCGAATCAAGATCAGGGTCGAAATGAATGCCACACCCCATTCTGTCCCCCTGGGTGCAGAGTGGACCAAATGCTTCGCCATACCCACTCTCATGAAAGAGGCGACCATCGTCCGCGTGATAACCAATGGCCGAGCGGTTCCAACCGGGCATACGGTCGAGGGGATACTTGTACTCACCCAGTCCTATGCCAATGGCTGTGTCTTGTCCTTTATCGATTATCTCATATTCAAAGTAGTTAAACATTGGTGACATTGGCTCTGCTATCTTGACTACCCCTACAAGGTTTGCTGCCGGCCCCTTGTACTTGAATATGTCCCCATCCACTTCTGCATTCCTGCCACAGACGTGTCTGCCTTTAGTGTGAAGTCTCACTCCGGGATCCATGTTTATTTAAGGGCGGGAGATTACCAAGACCGCACCCACTTTGCTCTGCCTGACACGCCCACAAGATCCCGCGGTTTTGGCGGGAACCATAATATCACTCTCTTCAAACTCCAAGGCCGTTCTCCCTCTCTCTTTCCCTTCCCTCATGACGGATGTACACTTACACAGCCCTCGACCGACCCCTTTCTTCCAACCAGAACCATATTTCAGTCAGAGGAGAAAGACTCCATTTAAAGCCCCTCCTAAAGCCCCCGCTAAGAGCTGCCCTCCTCTCAGTAGAGTATTCACTAGCGCTGTAGCCTCTGATGGACCCCACACTATTAGCTTCGCCTCAGATTCCATTAATGAACGTGAGTTCCCTACAAACAGCAACTGGACTAAATGCAACATGTGGCTGCATAACTTAATTAATTAATTGAAATTGTATAATTAATACTCTAATTAATAGCTTGTTATTATTTTTAATTACATTTACACCATTATCTGTTCCCTTCTCTCCTTCCCTCTCTTTTCCCTATAGCAATCTCAGGGCTACGTTACAGCACTGATTCTCAAGAGCCATATTTTGAACAGGTAATTATCGTATTATAAATTTAATGTACATGTACATGTACGCATGTTTAAATTGTAAAAAGGATATCCTAATTGGAAAAGGTAATAAGGAAGAGTAATTAGCTTGGAAGGTTTCTATTGTTTCTTTGTTAATGTTTAAATGTTTTAGCTTGTTTTATTTATAACTTATTATCAACTTTATGAGTATGATTTGCATCTTTTATTAGTATCTGCAAATTGACCAAGAGTTAAAATTCAGTATTTAGTACTTGTTATTTAATATAGTGTTATTAAAAATAAAGCACACAATGAATGAATGCTTGTTGTTGTTTAGGGTTTTGAGATTATCAAGAAGATAGGAGAGGGTTCATTTGGTGAAGTGTTTCAAGTGAAGAGTAGAGAGGATGGTCAGCTGTATGCTATTAAGAGATCAAGACAACGTTTTACCGGCAGCTGGGATAGGTAGGTGTACTATATGCTGTATGGAGGAGGCGGGGCTAATGCATGCAACATGTGTGATGTAATGGGGACTCATGTGACATATGTTATTTCATTTTGATATTCATTTTAAGGTAATTTATTTTTATTTTGGGATGTTATTCATTACTTTGAGGCAGCCTATATTTAAAACTAAATTCATGCATAAACATAAAAGAAACTTTTTGTTGTCATTATAAAAATGGCAAAGTACATGTACATGTGCAGTACAGCTGCATGTAGTCGTGATCAAGTTTCAAGCTTTTGAAGTCCATTTTTGGAATAGTGATAGGCACTGTATATACATGTAGTTTTTTTAAAACTCTCACAACTTATTGATTTAGTTTGATTATTATTTTATTTCCCACAAAGCATGCTACACTAGCTGTAACTGAGCTAGTGTTAACTTCATGAGCTGACAAGTCCTGTGATACAGTAAATTGTACTTGGCATTTGGAGCAACTTTGAAAATTTATAAAAAATCTAATTTTGATTGGTATCAGCTCTAAGTTGATGAACAACATAACATAAGGGCATGTATATGTATTAGAAAAAAATTATAAAAGTGAAGAATTCTCTCGTGATTTTTGTCAGATTAATTACCCTGTTATAGCAGGGTAGCTTGACAATCCACTAACAAGAAGTTGTGGGAAACCACGAGTGAGCCCTTACACTGTATGTACATGTACATCATCATGTAAATGTATGTGTGGTGTGTACTATGGGAAATTTAAGAGGAAGCAATTATTTTCACATTGCTCTGTTAATTTGATACATATAGGAACAGATGTGATGGTAGCACTTGTCGTTTGTAGTATTTCTCCACTATTTTACTCCTACCTAGCCGCTAATAATTTATATTCATGTTTTTGTGTGAAGTACGACATTAATTTTACTGTGTTTGTGGTATAATTTTGATGCTATATGTCTCTGTTTTTTTTTTCATTAGGAGAAAGAAATTAGACGAGGTAGAGAAACACGAGTGCCTCCCTCCTCATCCAAACTGTATCCGGTTCTATAAAGCGTGGGAAGAGAACTTGCACCTGTACATACAAACTGAACTCTGCTCAATGAGGTAACACATAACGACTGTTGGTTGATGTATAACTTGCTTGAGCCACCCTCTCCGCTATGTGAATGTATACATGATTCTATTAGACACAAACTTTTTACAAAATAAACTTATTCAATATAGAGTAAGTACATATCAAAAAAGGCTAAGTAGCTACTCTGCAGTTACTCTACTTTTGCGTGGGTAGTTTGTTGCTCCTTCGCTGCACATACTTAATGTGATAGTAGAAGGACAATAGCTTGATAGTAGCGTGACAGTAGAACGGAGCTAACAACATCCTAAATGGGCTTGTACTTCACTTTAATAACAGTTTTTCCTGCTATACAGTAGCTATACTGTTTCAAGTTATACATGAGTACATGTACACACATTATGTATATGATAATCATTGCTGGGTATGTGATGATGTCTTTTTGTCAACTTGTCATTCACAATAGTCCCTCCTCCCATCATGCAGATACAGTATGAATTATTTTATCATCAATATTATGAATTGGTGTTTAATGTGGGACCTTCCTTGACATCATGCATTACTAGAAAATCTCATAATGCACATGTACATGTACACATGTACATGTATGATATTCAATATTATGTTGACAGCATTCCCTTTTGAATTCCAATCCCTTTTATGGTAATATGATATTTATCTCAGCATGGGATATTCTTTTATTAACTTATTCCCTAATGAATGAATATGAATATTGTTATCATCATTATGAATAGTATATCGTGTTGCTAGAAATTTCTGTGACCCAAGATTTCTACAAGTTGGCTTTTGCAGATTTTATTTTTATGAATTCACCATGTCTTTTAATTTAAATATATGTACCAAAATTGTAAGGATTAAATTTCTACAAAAATTTTCCAAATCTACAAAATTAAGAGAAATTTTGGGGCTACAGAAATTTCTAGCTATACGGTAGTTACAAGTGGCATAATTGAATGCTCTAGATGAATTCTAGATATTATGTACTATCAATAATATTAATTAATAATTATTGTTATTGTATTTTTATTTGTATGTATAGCCTCTCACAATATTGTGATGCTCATGGAAGACTACCTGAGAGAACTGTATGGAGAATATTAATGGACATAGGAAAGGTATCAACAGCCATTAGTCTACATTATGTACATGTACATTGATTGAATATTGATAATAATACATACAGTGTTGGTACTAGCTTGATAATTAATCATTTGATAGTAGCAGCTGTTAATACATGTGAGTGTGTTCAGGTGGTGTTATTGTTTGTCTTTCAGCTTTTGGGACATTTATCTGATTATTATAATGTGGCTGTAATTATAAATAATCCAGACTCTAATAAATGAAGGAATGAACCACAAGTGATAGAGTCATTAATACATGTACACAATAGCTGACACACTATAGATAATGTGTACATGTACATTAGCAATACAGTCAAACCTGTCTATTCCGGACACCTTGGGACCAATTAAAACTGTCCTTATTTCAGAGGTTCATTATAATACACATTTATATTGTATTGGGACTGATACTACCTGTCCTCATTATAGAGGTGTCCTTATTTTAGAGTGTCCACAATAGCAGGTTTTACTGTACCACATTCTTCATGTATTGTCTGTGTAGATCAAGAGTTCAGGTTATCAGCACATGTGTTGCTCTTCATGTTTAGGGGCTCAAACACCTTCATGACAATAGGCTGTGTCACCTTGACATCAAGCCAGACAACATATTCCTGTCTCAGTCGGGAACAACATGGAAACTAGGAGACTTTGGGCTGGTCTCATCAATGGATACAGGTACGGGGAATAAAGGAGGATGAGATTAAAGGGATCTGAAACGTGAGAATGGAAATACGAGAATTGAGATATGAGAATGAGTAGCTTTTTTAATGTAGTGTCATGGTAGTATGTATTTTTGTACCTTCCAAACATTAACCTCCAAAATGTGGTAGAGATAGAGGAAGTTATGATCATGGAATGGGGTCCTAAATCATGCAATGGAGGAAATGAAAAATGAAGGAGAATATAAACACAACTTTTAATCTAATATATGTACATATATATGTTATACTGACAAACTAGCATTTTAGATCACAAATTATTTTATTAATATAATAATCATTATAACAGTTTGTAGTAAATGTATAGTGGAAGAGATAGAAAGAGTGATAAAATTTCACATGATGATGATGATAGTGGAGTAAGACAATGGGGAGATATAGGACTGACAAGCACAGTTCATTCATATCAATTAATTAATTAATAATTATAATTATCATATTATTGATTAGATTTTGAAGGAGCTTCTGAAGGTGATGCTTGCTACATGGCACCAGAACTAATGGAGGGAAGGTTCAGTCCAGGGGCTGATGTGTTCAGTCTAGGTATCAGTATGCTTGAGGTAGCTTGTGACCTACAACTACCATCAAATGGAGAGTCATGGCATATGCTGAGAAGAGGAGAGCTGCCTGAGGATTTTATTAAAAGTTGGAGACATAAGAGGGAGAGAGAGGGAGGGAAGGAGGGAGGGAGAGAGGGGGAGGGAAGAGGAGAGAGAGGGAGGGAAGAGGAGAGAGGGAGGGAGGGAAGAGGAGAGCTGCCTGAGGATTTTATTAAAAGTTGGAGACATAAGAGGGAGAGAGAGGGAAGGAGGGAAGTGAGAGGGAGGGAGAGAGGGAGGTGAAAGAGGCCACATGTATATTACATATATTTTGTTTGTTTTGTAGATTTGTCCCCTGACCTCCTCTCTCTCTTAACCAGTATGATGAGTCATAATCCTCAGTCAAGACCTTGTGTTAATCAAATATTAGGACATCGTAAGCTGAGAAGGATGCAGCTGTTTGAACCAGCTGTCAAACTAAAGAATAAAATAGTCAGTTATCTGTATATTTATATAATATGTTATTTTGTGTGGGGCTAATGGATAGAATAATCATGTAAATCACCCAAAGCTTTTTAAATACTTGTAACTGGGATTGAATTACCGTATAGCTCCAAATTTTTGTCAGTCAAAAATTTTGTCAAAATCTGAATTTCTTGTCAAAATTGATTTTCGTCATTTTTGTTATTAATCTACATACTACCCACGTGGAACAAAAATTTTGTCAGTTAAAAATTTCATCAAGCAAAAGTACCTGATGAATTTGTCGAAAATTTGGAGCTATACAGTAACCCTCAGGAATGAGTCTATTTACATTGTACATGTGTACATGTACAAAGAAGTTTACCTCTAAATTCATGAAATGCAATGTACAGTCACAATAGCACATACATGTACATGTAGATTGCAAGCCAGCCCCTTCAATCACTTATACACTGTGCACTGTACAGTTGTACATTCATTTCTAGTACATGTGGAGTTCCCATAAGCCACAGCTGATGAAGTGAGCTAGAAGCATGCTTGGCTTTTGAAGCAACTTTTTATAAAATTTTGTAAAAAATTAATTTTGATCGGAATCACCTCAAAGTTTCTATACACAACTTAAGTACATGTACATGTATATGTATCAGAAAAGAATATAAAAATGGAGAATTCTGTCTTAGTCATTTTTTGGCGAAATTTTGGCCAACAACCCTGTACTAGTACAGGGACTTTGTCCCGGTTTTGGAGCAACTTTTAAAAAAATTGAAGTCCAATTTTGATATGAATCTGCTCAAAGTTTCTACACGACATTAGTACATGTATATATATCAGAAAATATTATTAAAATGGAGAATTTTCTCCCTTTCATTTTTGGCAAAATTTGACCAAGAACCCTGTACTATAGTACAGGGACTTTGGCCCTGTTTTGGAGCAACTTTAAAAATTCATGAAAAATTAAATTGTGATCGGAATCAGCTCAAATTTGATATATAACATAAGTACATGTATATGTATCAGAAAAACTTATAAAAATGGAGAATTCTCTCCTTTTTATTTTTGACGAATTTTGACCAAGAGCCCTGTACTGTAGTACAGGGACTTTGGCCCGGTTTTGGAGCAACTTTAAAAATTCATGAAAAATTAAATTGTGATTGGAATCAGCTCAAATTTGATACACAACATAAGTACATGTATATGTATCAGAAAAAAAATATAAAATGGAGAATTCTCTTCTTTTGATTTTTGGCGAAATTTGACCAAGAACCCTGTACTATAGTACAGGGACTTTGGCCCGATTTTGGAGCAACTTTAAAAATTCATGAAAAATTCAATTGTGATCAGAATCAGCTCAAATTTAATACACAACATGAGTACATGTACGTGTATATGTATTTTCAGAATCAGCTCAAATTTGTCTATGCAACTCAACAACATGTAATTATCATTTTATAACTAGGTACCTTTATTTTCTCGAGTGTTCCAGTGGATTCTAAGGTTCTTTGTCATCTTATTGAACCTCTTGAGATTATCCCACTCCCCTATGAGACCAGAGACCCCACCCACTTTAGGCAAGCCACAATCACTGGGAGAACCACTATCAGGTAAGGAGTGGGTGCAGTTTTTATTAATAAATATTCTAATTGTATTTTAGATTCTGAAGATGAAGATATTAGAATGAGTTTATTGCAACAATCAATCAGTCAACACAACGGCTCATGGACTAAGTAAGTTATACTTTATGTACATGTACATGTACTGTACACTGTATGTGTTGAAAATATTGATGGATTGGAAGCATTCTAAATGTACATTTATGTCATATCAACACTGATAAAATTATGTATGATCCCTCTGTTCCTTTTCTTCCCCCCTCTCTCTCTCATTCCAGTCATAGTCCTATATGTCATCAGTATCCGGTTTATTCTGGTTCACCTATTCCACTCCATCTTGATGACTCATCAGCAGACGAGGCCACGCCTTTAAAGTATGTTTATACATGTACATGTAGCTACACCTTGTTTGTAAGACCAGTATGTAAATGATTGTGACAGTGTTCAAAATATGCACCATTCAGACATTAATTTTGAATAGAATGACTTGTTTTCTTAAGTGACAGTTAGACTGATGTTATTATTATTATTATTATTTAGACCTGGTTCACCATTACTGACAAGTAGTCCAGCAACATTCCCAAGAGCTGACAGAGCAATGAGGAGAGTACATTCAGACAGAGGATTTGTTAACGGAGGCCCTCGGAATTTAATGGAGGTAATGTACATATGTACATGTACAATGCTTTATTGACTTTGATGCTAACTAATGCTGGTTTAACATTGTATTGTAAATTGACTTGTAAAAAATGAGAGAACTAAAAGAAGGTTAAACTAACAGGTACAGGTAGTAATAAACCTGTTGTACTCCCTGTAATGGTGTACACAATACACTGTGAGTTAGTCCTACAGTCACCATGCATTATCTTGATATTGTATTGAATGCATTGTGAAACTGAGAGAGGAGAGCAGGTGTAGTTGTGTATATTGTAAACAATGGTTTAGTTGTGTACACCTTCCAAACAGGAACTGATAGTTTATACAGTTGGCCTTTGTTATGATAGCATACAGTTGAGAATGCAAACGCTTTCCTCCTTTCAATAATGGCATAATAGTGAAGGGCTAATTGTAACCTAACCTTGTATCCATAATGCAAGTACAATGCTTTTTATACAAGCAGCGCATTCACATGTACATGCATTATATCTGCATGTATTTATTTACATTGTACATGTACATGTATATTGTTAATATTTCTGATGTTTGTTTTCACATGTTAATGTTGTTGTGCAATAGAAGAGACGAAGAGATATACTACTATTTTAATTTTATTTATTTGCTGTAGATTTTTAAAGAGGCTGATTGAAGACATGTACTACACATCGGCACACACACACACTCAACACATGTTTCTATGCATTGTTGCTCATGGTGTATCAATTCTCATCCATTTCTTAATTTTGTCTCATAATAAACTCTTTGTGTTATTTTACTGATATCATTATAATCCTAAAAGTAAATGAGAGATGAATGAAATATAATGGAAGGAGGCCATGATGGGGGAGTGATAGCAGTGGAAGAGAATGAAAAAGAATCTTAGTTTGTTTACTTGACTGCATCCTCAGCTTCAAGAACTATAACACCCTTTGTAGGTAGTGCAGTGTCATTCTGTTCAAAATTAAGACATTCCATTGTATGAGTGGTTGATGGGTTTATATTTTAGCCAGAGTAGTCCTTATACATGTATTAGGAGTTAGGACACAATAATTACTCTACCTAGTACCTACATAAAGTATAGTATACTAAGTTTTGTATTGTACCATTACATGGGATATGGTCATAATACTTATGATGCATAAGTATACCATTTTAGTGAAAGCTATTGTCATTAGTATAATGGGTCTACTTTGTTGTTTATTTTGGGCTAGCGTTATGTCTTTGTTTATACAAATTAGTTGATTGTAAACAAAGGCAGTATCAGTTTGTGTAACACTGGTGCGGGTAGCTTGTTTTTCTAAACTAAACTGTAACAGTATTATAGTAAGTAACTTTCAGTTTTAATCTATTTATATGGGGAACTTTAAAGAACATGCCAGTTTCTGAAAAAATAGTCCATACATGCTTCAAAAAATTTTGTTACATTTTCTGATATGCATCGACCGTTGTCCTTATGCTGATGTAGAAGGTTTGAGCTGCAACCTTTTAAGTTATGATGAATTTTGATGACAGTAATACAATACCAGTATAATCATGAGCTCATTACTGAGATCTGCTTTTTGTAATGAATTAATGTTTCTTTTATTCTATCTATTGCTTCATATTATGTA
Source organism: Amphimedon queenslandica (assembly GCF_000090795.2). NCBI lineage: Eukaryota > Metazoa > Porifera > Demospongiae > Haplosclerida > Niphatidae > Amphimedon > Amphimedon queenslandica. Next base: position 549 of record NW_003546304.1, on the reverse strand, counting down.
CATTATGTTGTATCTCTTTACTAAATGAAATAACAGTAATACTACTAAACAGTAAACAGTTATACACTATTAACTAATAAATGAATGTGTAGGCTACCACTGCATGCAATTGTATAATATCATGTGATGTGTAATTGTATACACATGTTGAGTCTCTTTTTAGTCACCATAGTGTACATAGTAACGATTGTAGCTATTAATCCCATCCTGTGTCACCAGCTGTCCATTTATTTCACCAAAATCATAAGTCACTATTTCCATGTCTTGAAATATGTTGAAAATCGGTCGACTGTATAGACGTCGAAATGGTGCATGACAAATGGTGCGTCTAACTGTGTCTTTATGTGCCTTTTTAAATATGCCAAAATCTTGCTCTATCAGAGATATCTGAAATGTGTAATGGAGAACACCATAACTAGAGAGAAAATAGAACCCATAGCAGAAGACAATGCTTATTGCTAGCAAAGCAAGCTCTAGAAGCAGGAAAATAAAACAAACTAAGAGAGAGAATAATACATCAATAATGTCAACCAAAAAAACCACTGCAAA
>NW_003546303.1:341176-355063 GCF_000090795.2 Amphimedon queenslandica | reverse complement strand
TTTCATTCCAACTTAAGGAGAGAAATCTTAAGTACTTAATCTCTTCCTTACAGACATTGAAACGAGGTCTTCCATGAACACCATTATGTATCAAAGCTGGAACACGAACATAGACATTATTATTACAAAGGACAGAATCAGAGTATGATTGCCAATGTGATCTCAGTATCAAAATATTAGCTAGTAAATCAGACAATAATCGTCTCAAAGCATTTCCAGCAAAATCTTGTGACAATACTGCAATAAGAGTGCGACAGGTACTCTTAAGAAATTCGAGCTGCTCCAAAGCGTAACTGGTGTACTGAGAGTTACAAGCACCATACTGGCGTTGACATTATGTAAGGAACTGCTCCACAGAGATAAAATAATCATCCGAAGCTTGAGTCTCCATTTTAGTAATGTCCAGTATTGTCCACACCCATCCATCAATTAAATTGTGTCCCCTCCCATTTCCACCCAAGTGGGTCCCATTTGGAAATTCAGATTTATGAGCTAAGAATACATGGATGTAGGGGTTCTGAGGACGTATATGTTATGAGAACGTAGGGGTTATTAGGACATAGGGGTCCTGAGAACATAGGGGTAATTAGGACGTAGGGGTCCTCAGAACATATTAGTTTTGAGAACGTAGGGGTCATGCATTATAACATAGAGGTTATTGCATTATTACATATGGTACTTGCATTATGTATTTTTGACACAAACGGCTTGCCATAATTCTTGCCCTGTTGATATCATATTGGTGAAGTACCAATTTCTGAAGACACCAACACAAGCAAGCCACAACATAATTTTTATTTTATGTATTATCATTTTTATAGTTCATTAATGATCTATGTAGATACACTGGTAATGAATCTCCCTACAAAAGCACTCATGACAAGTTTTTCATGTAAACAAAAAGGTCATCAACCAAGCAAAGTTGGAATCTCAACATAACACTCAAATCCGAAAAATTATTGGAAAATGTGATATCAAGGGTTTACAATTATATTAATTATTGATTTTTATTTCTCCCAATATATAGAATACAGTCACGGCAATGCTTTGACTTCTCTATTTGTTACCAAAATCTCGTTCAACTTCTATTGCTGAAAAAGTCACATATTTTACAAATGTATGTCACTTTCTATAATGCTTTGTATAATGGCACCAAATATTGACAAAATAGCAAGGGAAAACAGATTTCCTCAACCATGCATTATTACTGGTTCACTTGCTGACCATTTGACAGCAATTCTAGTGATGGACTGCAATGTTCTTTGTGAAGTGCGATATTCAAATTATTTTGGTGGCCGTTTTTTCATCTTCATAATCTGTTATCCAGTTAGTTGCAAGAACTATGATTAATTTTTAAAAGTTCTTGTACATGGCCATTCACTAAGCAAAGCATCTTCTACAGTTAATCATTTATACACTGCTTTAAGCAACTAGTTAAATATTGTAATACACTTTCAGTTTAGTATTCCTTGAATTTTTGTTTAGTTACTTAATGTATGATAGAAAATTATAACTAGTCAACAGGGTGCAGTAAAAGGTGTGCTAAAAGTTGAAGTGTGTGTAGCGCAAAAAAAGGTGTGTGCATTGGGACAATTGTTGCACACCAAAACAAGTGTGTCCTAAACACTGTTGTTTTAACAATGCAGGTCTGTATCCATTTTAGCAGATCCAAAGCCTCGGTTTCAAGTGTTACTGGTTGGATAGCAGCCCGTGGCAAAGCGGAGGGCTGCTATTCCACCAGTAACACCCGAAACCAAAGCCAAGAGTCTGCTAAAACGGGTACAGACCTTTGTACCACACTATGTAAAATACATGGTATCTATATGACGCCATTGTAAGGAATTAACTAGTTAATAACCATATTGAGCATGCACATACCCATATTAAGGACACTTAATGCAATCATTGCAATGGCTGACCGAAGGGGCGAAGGAGTGATGCTGTCGACATTGTTTTTTCCTCGTCCTCTTTACAGAACAGTGGTGGTCTGCTATACTGGGGACAGGGAAAAAGGAGGCTGGTGGAGGGAGACAAAATTAGGCAACTGAGGAGAGTTGAGGAGACCATTAGGTTGAAAACTGAAGAAAGTGAGCGAAGAGGAGTTAAAAGAACCTTACTCTAGAAGGGATGCTTTCCAAGCAACTTCTTATAGCCCACTCAGTGGTTCGAGTAGTCTTTCCGGAAACAAAGCCCTTCCTAGCTTCAATTACAGCACTTTTCTCAACTTTCCCAAGGCAACTGTTCATCGTCAGCCTTAACAATTAGGAAACCTTCTAATCTTCTCAGAGGATGACAACTTTTGACCTAAAACTACTTCCCTTGATGAATTGTTTTTATTTCAAAATCTATTTTTAAGATTGTTTACTTAGTGACAGGTCCGATATCTGCAGATTTAGACCTGTGGTTAGAAGAAGTGAAGATATCCTACATATAGACCTCGCGGCTCCTTTGAGTGACATCATATATATATATATATGGTATTACATAATATTAAACCTCTAAGTATGTTTATTAGTGGTGTAAGTGGAACTGGTAAATCTTTTCTAATAGAGGCAATAAAATGCCAAGTTCATGACATATGCCATCCAAAATTTTCTCAAATTATGTGTGCACCAACAAGTATAGCTACATTGAATGTACGTGGACCAACAATACATTGATTATTTCAGCTACCAATAGAACATAAGGGAAAAAGAGCTGGATATTGGGTTTTTCATAAAAGAAGCTCAGAAAAAGATTAAACTGACACTTAAATTTAAAAATTATAATAGTAAACAAGGCATCTATGGTATCCAACCTAAATCTAGCATACTTACACATGCGCTTAGAAAAAATATTTGTGATAAATGCTTTCAAGTTTTTTATTTGTAGGTGACGTCTTACAATTGTGACCAGTTAATGATAAAACAGTATTTTAAAAAATTAGCAACAACCTAGTAATAACTAGGCTTGGAGCAGCAAATGCATGTAACGCATGGAAAGAAACAGTTGAATATTATGAACTAACAAACAATGTAAAGTAGACGAAACTTTTTTAAAATAATTGATTGAATTAGGCATGGCTGTCTGACTGATGAAACTATTGATATGCTTAAAAGTTGCTTATTAGATGTTTCAATACGAAAAATGTAAGGAATTGGAAAGTGAAGGAACAACTACAATTTGCCTATTTTGTAAGGTAGTCACCTGCCAAAAAATCAATGAATTAATGTTAGGAAGTCTAGAAACTGAGATAACAGAATCAGCATATGTTGATGTTGTTGATGAAAGTGAGAGTACAGCAAAAATTGACAAAAAAACAAGACAAAAATTAGAGAAACTAAGGGATCAACGAAGCATAACAGCTGGTTTAGAAACTGCATTGTAATTAGCAGTGGCTGTAAAGTAATGCTAAGACGTAACATTGACGTGACTGTAGAATTTGTTGATGGTGCCAGGGGGACAGTGGATAGATATGCTACACGGACATCAATCAAATCAGATCATATTGATGTACCGTGTGACATGAAAAGGGTTACATCTAGATTGATGCTATCTAAGAATTTGTATGTACATAGTACAGTTTTTTCTTATACTTTCTTAACTGAAGTATTTGAATTGTGTTGCCTTGTTGAACACTCAATAATATTTCAGCATTTCTATTGTAATATCTTTTTGGCTAATTTACGCTGAAATATAAATGACTTCTTATCATGGCATTTAATGAAGAAGGTTATCTTTTTGCGTGTAATCAATAAAGGTTATAGTTTTTGGAAGATGTATTCCTCCTGCCCCTGCCTCCTCTAAAGACCTAGCTCTTCGAAGATTGTTGTGCTAAAAAAGGAAGAGGTGATGATTGTGTTACTCCAGATTAGATCTATTACTAAATCTTCGAATTTGACGGTTAATTTGGGGAAGTTACCACATTATATTTAACCTCTACTATTGCAGAGCTTCCATTCCAGGCCTCGAGCTACTGCAGGTCGAGCTCGATGGAGTGCAAAAGTTGGTGAAGGTGGCATTCCTCCAGCTAAAGGGATTGCTGGAAGTGGTAGGCCTCCAGCTACTGGTGGTGGTGGCGGGCATTGCTAGAGGTAGTGGAGGAGGAGGAACTCCATGCTCATAATCATTGATAAAGTACAAACAAAATAAAGAAATGTAATGATAGCAAATATAAGTTTGTAACTGAACTGACTCGCTCTTTTCACAAAAAGTTGCAAAACTGCCAGAAAAGTGATGAGCGGACTGAGCGGATATAGGGCAACTGAAGCTGAATGTAAACTTAAATAGTTTCAGAATCTTTGTAATGGTCAATAAATTATAAATTATGAGCTTAGGTTACAAATATGATTATTGATTCACAAGTTCAAAAAATTGATTTTGTAATGCAGTAGGCTTTATGGTTCTGATTTCAAAATCCTTTTCTTCCAGTAATGAACTGATACCTAAGGCAACAGTTGTTGTTATTAATAGAAGGATCATGAATTAATAAATTCAGCAAAAAGTATGGAAAGAAGTAAATAAAAAAATATCTATTAAGTAAGGAAAGGTAGGGTTGTCAGAAAATGAAAGAAACAAGGGGTTATGTTTAATCATAAAAATAATTATTAGTTTAATTACTAATAATAAACGTCAATTAATTAAAAAAATTATTGTAAAAATAATACAAAAATTTCAACTGCACTTTGCAGAATTTTACAATAGAGTATTCATTCCTTTAACATGGCAACGCAACTGCTTGGTTCCAGCCTGCACAAGCGTGGCGAGTCCAATGACAATCCTAAGAAGTACCATTCATTAATTTTTTATTTTGTATGGTGGTACTAAATCACAAACATTAAAGAATGCAATAGCAAAATAACTAATCAATAATTTAGATGTTTTAATTGTGATGACTGTAATCTATTGAGTCATTAATTGCTGAAATGCTAATATCTATCAGAAAAATTATTAATAATGTACAACATTGCAATGAATAGTAGAGCATTAAAGAGGTATTGTATGCATAATACAGAAGCAGATTATTATTTGAATAAAAATTCTTTGCACATTTATATCATCTTCTGCACAGTAAGGTTGAAGTTTTTGTATTCTTTTTATGAATAAATTTTTTATTAATTAACATTTATTATTTATTATTGAACTAATGATAATTTTTATGACTGAACAGAACCTTTCATTTTTTGACAATCCTTCCCTTTCTTATTTAATAGAAATTTTATTGCCTTTTATAAAGTGAAACTGTAAAAGGGAATGCACTGAAACATTCTAAGCAATATAGAAAATACATATGTATTAGTTAAATTGGAGAATATACTTCTAATTTTTAGCAAAATTTTGAATGAAATTTTAAAATTGATAAAAAAACTTCTATCAGAATCACCTCAAACTTCTTATATATATAATGTATAAACATGGATATGTACAGAAAAAATGGAAGAACACTCCTTTTTTGACAAAACTTAGCCCGAGACAGCGTAAAATAGTAGACAATTGGGCCCAATTTTAGAGCAAATTTAAAAATGCATAACAAATCAAGCTTTTATCTGGAACTGCTCAAACTTTCTACGCATTATAAAAAGTACATACGTATTAGTTAATTTTTTAAAATGGAGATATAGCTTTTTTTTGACAAACTTTGTCAAGAGACACTGTACTGTATGTAGTACAGGACTTTGGCCCAATTCTAGTGCAAACTTATATATTCAAAAAAATGAATTTTTTTTATCAGAATTAGTTTAAACTTGTTACCCCGCAATGAAAACATGTAAATGCATCAGATAAAATTATATAAATGGAGAATTCTTCTTTTTTGTTTTCAAAGAATTTTGAGGACTGACACAGCATTATTATAGTACAGGGACTTTAGCCAAATTTTAAAGCACTCATAACAATCAAATTTTTCTCAAAGTTAGCTCAAACTTTCTACGCAATTAAAAATACATAATATATTAGTTAAATTTTAAAAAATAGAAAATTTGTTCCTTACTTTTGACAAAAATTGGCTAGAGACTCTGCATGTCCAATTTTAGATCAACTTAAAAGTTCATAAATAATCAGCTTTTATTATAATGAGCTTAAAGTTTCTACGCAATGAAAAAGATGCATATGCTAAGTAATAAAATTTAAGAATTTCCTCATCATTATTATTGACAAAATATGGCCAGAGACTCTGTACCACAGTAGATTGACTTTTTTCAAATTTGGAGCAGGTGTTAAAATTTCTTAAAAAAATTTAACTTCTTTAAAATCAGCTAAGCTTTCTACACAAGAAAAAATAATATTATGCAAATGTATTATTTGAGAAATATTACAATGCAGAATTTGCTCCTTTTTATTGACAAAATTTGGCCAGAAATATTACAGGGACATTGACCTGATGGTTTTGAGAAACTTGAAAAATTCATTAAGATGAAACTTTTATTTGAATCAGCCCAAACTTTCTACGCAATATAAAAATCTATCAAAAGGTTTCATGAAGTGATAATGATTGAGAATTCACTCCTTTTTTACAAAATTTGTCCAGAGACACGTGGTATGGAGATGGGAAATGGGCCCAATATTAGAGAAAGTTTATAAATTCATAAAAGATTAAAAGTTTATCAGAATTAGGAACAAGCAGGAAGATGGTGTTGCAGTGCGACGTCAGTAACAACAGTGAGATGGTGTGGCATTGAGAGACTGCAAAAGGTGTGGCAGTGGGAGCAAAAAGAATGTGAGGCAGTTAGAGCAGGAAGATGGTGTTCTATTGTGAGCAGGGAGTTGGTGAGGCTGTGAGAGCAGTGAGATGGCGTGGCAATGAGAGCTGGAAGACGAGAGTAGTTGTAAGAGAATGCAAGTGGTGAGGCAGTTAAAACCTAGATTTGGTTTGTAACTGAGAGCCAGAAGATGGTGAGGCAGTGGGAGCAAGGAAAAAATCTGGCAGTGAGAGAGGAGAAATGGTGTGGCATTGAGAGCAGAAAGATTGTGTGGCAAAGAGAGCAGGGAGGTGTGGCAGTGAGGGCAGGGAGTTTGTGTGGCTGTCTGAGCAGAAAGTTGGTTTGGCATTGAGAGCAGTGAAATGGTGTTGCAGTGAGAGTAGGCAGGTGGCGTGTATAGAAGATTGTGCCACAGGAAGGTCGACAGCATAAAGTTCGTTCCACAATTAGAACAGTGGGACAGTTTAAGCATGAGAGCAGAAAGATAATTGGACAGTGAAATCAAGGAGATGGAATGGCAATGAGAGCAGTGCGGCAGTGAGAGCAGGAGGATGGTTTTGAAGAAAGGGCAGGGAGATGGTGTAGCATTGAGAGCAAGGAGTTGGCATTGAAGTAATAGCAGTGTTGGTGGTGCAGTTGGAGCATGGATGTGGTGTGACACTGAGAGCAGGGAGTTGGTGTAGTAGTGAGAGCAGAAAGACCGTGAGGCTGTGAAAGAATGGATTTGGCCGCAGTGACAGCATGGAGATGCTGAGGCAGTTGGAGCAGGAAAATATATGGCTTTGAGAGCCAGGAGATGGTGTGAGTTACAACAATCAGATGGCGTGGCAATTAGAGCAGGGAAATGATTGGCAGTGAGAGTGGGAAGTTAGTATGGCAGTGAAAACACAGCAACTCCCTGCTCTCATAGCGTCATCAACGCCCTGCTTTCACTTGCTCACCATCTCCCTGCTCTCACTGCCACACGGTCTTACTGACCTCACTGCCAATCTATCTTAATGCTCTCACTACAACATCAACTCCTTGCTCTCACTGCTTGGTAATCTAACATCTTCCACTAACTCAAAAGCTTGGAGATGGTGAGGCACTGATAGCAAGGAGTTTGTGTGACAGAGAGAGCGACGTGATAGGACGATGTGAGAAAAGAGTGATGGTGCGGCAATGAGAACAGGGAGATGGTGAGGCAGTAAGAGCAGAGAGATGGTGTGGCAGTGAGGCAGGAACATTATGTGGCAGTTAGACCAGTGAGATAGTGTGGCATTGAGAGCTGACAGAAGTTGTGGCAGCGAGTGCAGGAACATATTGTGGCAGTAAGAGAAGGGAGATTGTGTGGCAATAATACCAGGAAGATGGTGTTGCTGTGAGAGGAGAAACAGTGTGGCAGCAACAGCAGTGAATTGGTGTAGCAATAAGAGCATGGAGATGGTTTGAGAGTGAGGGCAGGCAGTAAGAGCAGGGATATGGTGTGGCAGTAAGAGCATAGAATAATGTAGCAGTTTGAGCAGGAAGTTAGTGTGGTAGTGGGAGCAGTGAGATGATGATGTGGCCATGACAGCGGGGAGATAGAGTGGCCAAAAGAGAAGGAAGATTCTGTGTCAGAAAAAGAAGTAGATGGTGCGTCATTAGAGCATTGAGTTTGTGTGGCAGTGAGAACAGTAAAACATCACACAAATAGCAGGGAAATGGTGCGAGTGAGAGATAGGTGATAGAAAAATGGCGTGCTAATGATAGCAGGAAGATGGTGTGGCTATGACAGCAGGAAGAATGTTCGGCAAAAACAGAAGCAGATTGTGTGGCAGTGAATGCAGGAAGTTTGTGCAGCATGGAGAGAAGAGTGTTGGTGTGGCACTGAGAGTAGTGAGATGGTGTGGCAGTGAGGGCTGTGGCAGTTACAGCAGAAAAATTGTGTGGCAGAGGGAGTGGATGATGGTGTGCAGTAAGAGCAGTGAGTTGGTGTTGAAGTGAGAGCTGAGAGTTGTTGTGACAGTAAGAGCAGTGAAATTTTGTCGCAGTGACACCAGGGAAATGGTCCAAGTGACCGAGGGAGATTGTGTGGCAGTGAGAGTATAGAAAAATCATGTGGCAATGAGAACAAAAAAATGGTAATGAGGCAGTAAGAACAGGGAGATGGTGTGTCAGTGAGAGCAGGAAGATGGTGTGACAATGGTGAGAGGACCGTGTGGCATTGAGTTCAGGGAGTTCGTGTGGCAGTGAGAGAAGAATGTTGGTGTACAGTGAGAATTGTGAGATGGTGTGGCATAGAGAGCAAGGACATGGTGTTGCAGCGAGAGAAGGTAGATAGTGAGGCAGTGAAAGAAGGAAGTTGATTTGGCATTGACAGCAAATTGTGGTGAGGCAGTGGCTGCAGGGAGAAGGTATGGCAGTTAGAGCTGGGAGATGATGTCAGTGAGAGAAGTGAGATGGTGTGGCAATGACAACAAGGAGATTGTCAGCAGTGAGACCTGAGAGTTACTCTTCTTGGTGTCAAAAGGACTCAATCTTTTCCTGTTTTCTCAGAACAGATCAAGAGCAAGGACTACCTTCCTTTCTTTTAGTAATGATAAAAGGTACAGAGACAATTTTTACATGCCAGAGAAACGTCATGTGTAGCACAGATAGCATTTAAATGCCCTGAAGACTGTCTATGACCACTTATAGCTGACTTTGTAAAGTTTGTTGAGCCTGCTGTGGCAAATGTTCCTTCTAGTTTCCCAACAAATGGAGAAAAACATTTTCCTGCCTGTGCACAAGCCAAGAGCATTGCCACACCTGTTTTCAGGTAGTATGTTTGTATTTATTATTGCCCAAATCCAGTGGATTTTAATTATAAAAGTTCACATCCCAATTGGAAAAGACGCTGTCTTCTTGATACATTTATGGGTGACACACTTGTCTAAATACATGCATCAATAATTATAATGCACTCTCTTTTCTCTCTTCTCTTCATTTTTTACGTAATATAAAATACTATGAAACATTTTTAATTCAGTATTAGTAAAATTTCATGTCCGAAAAATATTTATGTAACACGACAAATAACTATACATGAACACTTCTAATGGGACATCTGTCTGGCAAAGAAAAAGAAATTTCCACAGCATTGCGTATAGCATAAATACCCATTACTGAACCAATGGCACTTTCATGCAATCCTAAAGATATCAATGTTACGTCATTGCATCACTCTACAGCCTACTGCTACAGGCAATACAGTCACTATAAAAGTTGTTTTACTAGGTTAATTTTTTATTTTCTCCAATTTTTCGTCCGTGTTGTCAAATTTTGCAACGCTGCCACTTTTGTCAACAGAATCATCATGTGTCAATTCTACAATGTCGTTTGTTAGACTTCTTAACATTACTTTATTGATGGAGGAGTTGTCCCTTTACTTCCTCATTCCTTATATTTTTCTTACATTAACTCATAATATACCTAACTTTTAAGCATAATAATAGTTTCATAAGTCAGGAAGACATGCTTAACAGAATCAAGCGTACTAAAGAAAGTTTTTTGTCATTTTGGTGGTTCATTGATCATTACTTCATTATATTTTACTGTTCCTTTGCATATGGTAACTGCATTTGCTGCTCCAAGTCTAGTTTTCACTAGATTGTTGCTAATTTCATTAAATACAAGCCAACCATCAACTGGTGGCATCGGTAAGATCTCACCTGCAACTAAAATATTATTACATGCAAACCATTCATCAGTTCTAAATATATCTTCTAAGTGCATGTGTAAGTATGCTAGATTGAGACAGGATACGATATACACCACAAGTACTACTATAATTTTAAGTGTTATTTTTATTCTTTTCTCAGCTTCTTTATTGTAAGTCCAATATTCAGCTGTATTTCCCTTATGTTCTATTGGTAGCTGAATTAATCTATGTATTGTTAGTGCGCCTACATTAAATGCAGCTATACCTGTAGTTGGTCCTACAGAACATAATTTCACCAGTTTTTGGATGCCATATGGCAACCACAATGTATTTTAATACCCTTATTAAAAATGATTTACAAATTCAACCTAAACCGCTAATGAAAATTCTTTCAGGTTTATTTGTTTATGGTACAATCCCAGTGTCACAGTTGTGACTCAAAAGTGTGCAATTCAGTAGATCCTAATGTATATTTTTATTCATGGGTATCAATTTATCTATAATTCTCAATAGGCATTTCAATAGGTCAGCAAAGTCACACAGGCCTAAATTCAAAAGTCTACTCTTACTACTATTCCAAACATTTTGCATTTCTTTTATTTTTTTAATTTATATTGTGTCTAATTTATGATGCAAAAAATTTTAAATCTGATTTGTTTATAGTCAAAATTTAATCGGTGATTTATTTGATATAAAAAGTTATAATGTGAAAAAGTACAGAATGAATATTTATTACATAATAGTGAGGAATTTTGAGGCCCTAATTTGTATTTTGAAACTGAAGCCATCTTACTGCAGCTACTACCATACTAGAAGACATTCATTGACGATGACTCGTGTCACATGCATAGTAATGACGACTTAAGTGAATCTAGTTGTTAAAATTTAAATCTAAAATGCCACGGAAGAAACAAAGTAAAAGGTTTGAAGCTCTTCATAAGGCTAGGTGGACCGCCGGATCTTCAACAGCTCCTACACCTACTTCCTCTACTATCGCAGAAAATGATGATAACAGAAATGAAGTCAGGAAATTAGCCGTTCCCCCAATCAATCATACCATTTCTTTCAATTATAATCACTTATCTATGGTATTAGCTAGTAACTTTCTAAAATTGTTTTGAAAGCCATCCATGCCATAGTATGCTTGGGAAGCTGCATAGTACATACATGTGGTATCACTTACCCAACACAATCAAATTTAACAAAATGGCCACAATGGAGGAAACTTGAGGTCATCCACACCTTTCATTTTCAATCATATATTTATCAGGAAGTTGATGTGACAGCTACACCGAAGTCGGAGGATGCAAATAATGATTCAGATAGAACAACAGAGGTCACTCCATTACATTTTCAAAAGAATGATCCTGAAATACTCCTAAAAGACGCAACACTGGTGAACTACCAAATGGTAATTCATTTTTTTGGGTCAAGTGAGCCAAATGTGTAAATTTTTTATCAGATTAATTTAACTTTATAATGTGCCACACCATCATGTAATGATAAGTTAAATTTGTTCGTGTTAGTATTATTGGTCAACAAGGTTGTGTTACTTTACAATATGATTGTACTGGTTGTGCTGAGAGACGTGTTACTTTTGACAGCTCAATTAAGTATGAGACTGAAAACTGCACAGCAGTTGGTCTTGCCCTGCAAGTTGCATTTATATGTTCAGGTGCAATGTATTCTCAACATGCTAAAGTACTTAGAAATGCCCTTGGTATGTAGTATGTACTGTGCAGGAAAATCAATTTATTATAAGACAGTAGCTTTGATGTACCCTATTGTCAAGGGTATACTAAATGATATGAGCAAACAGGCAAAGAATAAATGAAGCAGAAGAATGGTAGTGAGCTTGGGTCATTTAAAAATGCTGCAACATGCCGTGATGCTACATGGTTAACATGTGGCTACTATAGTCAAAATGCTACATATACTCTGCGAAACTATCAAACTGGTAAGCTTTTGTAGTACCAGCATTTCAGTCAAAGAGGTAAGGATGATATACCAGGAGAAGAATTGTTTGTAGGTACATCACAATCTGCAGAGGTATTTGGGACTGAATGGGATTTTAGAAAAGCTGTAACTGATGAAATGAACATTAGCATTCATGTGTAAGATAATCACAGTACTTCTTGAAAGGCTTTGCTTTCTAATTTTCATAATTGCGGTTATTTTGTGTACTGGTCATATTGCATGAAATCATGGAAAGCATTTAAAAAGGCTAGCTAAGCAAAAATTTTTTAAAAAAAGCCAAATTAGAAAGTATGACAAAACTCACCCTGCTATAGTTACAATAAAGAATCACTGCAGGAAGGATGACTTTGGTTGTATTGCTAAAGGTTTTATTAAACAGCTAGAAACTTTTCTGCTAATGTCAAGTCTGTTGGCTGGGATCAAGATGCCTTTTCAGTTCGACTTCACTCACAAGCTAAGTACCATGCAAAAATTGTACATGAATGGGAAGGTGGTAAATGTTTCTTTCATGATTTAACTGTTTATGAATGTGAAAATGTACAAGAGGTGACTTTACGTGTCAAGGTAAGCCATACAAGACAAAAATGTTTTCAGTTGCCTGTTCCTAGGTCTTGCATATGAAATTGCATGTGAAGCTGTCATTGCTAAATCAAAACAAATTTTTAATGACAAACTAGGTTGTTGCCACACTAGTATAATTGAATCATCTCATAATGTATTGCTGCAGTTTAGAACAAAGAACTTAAATCTACAGATGCTTCACTACAATGATCAAGATGCCTTTTCAGATTGACTTCACTCACAAGCTAAGTACCATGCAAAAAGTGTGCATGAATGGGAAGCTGGTAAATGTTTCTTTCATGATTTAACTGTTTATTATTGTGGAAAATGTACAAAAGGTGACTTTGTAGTGACATCACAGAACTCATAAATATTCATGATCTTATTTTGTATATATATTGCATGCTGTGTTATTAAAGATCAGTGGTTGGGTGTCAACACGAGGTATAGCGATCTCTCTCTCTCTCTGGGCGCAACAACCAGCCTTGCCTGTCAATAGCCAGCACTTACACATAGCATCCCATATACGAATTGCTATATTGGTGACCCGGATGGCCCTGACGACTCACTGCACTGCTCAGGGTATACAGACAAGCAACTACTGGACGTGTGCTGGAGTTACCTCTTTCTAGTCCACACGTTTCCACTTTTGACGACGCTGGCCTTGTCTCTCTCTCTCTCTCTCTCTCTCCTCCTGATGACTCACTGTCAGCAGGTAACCAGGCAGCTGTATTACTCTTAGCTCTGGCCACGACGACCCACTGTCGGCCTATACATTCGCTCATCGCTACTGCTTGCCTCTCGCCCACGGACCCACTGATGATCGACTCCGATAGGTCGTGAAACACTCTCAGCATGTATGTCACTCATATTTTTGCTCTCAACTGTGTTGTCACTCTCTCGTTACTATTTCTTCCTTCTTTTGGTCTCATTCTCACTTCTCTACCATGTTTATCGTTTTTGCAACTCTCCATGTGCTCATCAATCTCATTGTCACCTTTTGACCTGTGT
>NW_003546303.1:335883-340708 GCF_000090795.2 Amphimedon queenslandica | reverse complement strand
TTTGTATATGAAATTGCATGTGAAGCTACTATTGCTAAATCAAAAAAAATTAGTCATGACTAACTAGGTTGTTGCCACACTAGTATAATTGAATCATCTCATAACGTATTGCTGCAGTTAGAACAAAGAATTTAAATCTACAAATGCTTCACTACTATGTTTCCACTTCACTTAGGCTTATACAAAGTAACTTGTCCTGGATATATGTACACAAAGGGCCAGCTTACCATTGATTACTTGATCTTTTTGATAGAATGAGCTTACCCAGATTTGATCGTATGGCTGAAGCATTTAAGACATTAAATGTTTCTAGGTTTAAGTCTCTTGTAAGAGTCAAGCAGCATGATGTAAATGTAAGAGAAGAAGAGCAAGGAAAAGGCATAGGGAATCTGAACAAGTTGCACACAAATTATGGGTTTAGCAACATAAGACATGTCACAGATAATGTAAGGAAACATTCAAATCATCTCGTAGAAGAAAATCAAAACGAGGTTCAAAAACAATTAGTAATACAAAAAGAGGTAAATTAAGTATAACTAATTTTGATCAAGGTTTAGGTAGTAAGTGTGGCTTATTAGCTACAGGGTCTGTGCATAACAAATGATAAGGTAATTGATCAGGGCAAATTAATACTTGATGATTGTGATGATGATCAGGGGCGTATCTAGGAATTGGGGAAGGGGGGTGGTGAGGGTGCGCGAAGCGCGCCGCGATTTTGGCCACACCCACTTTTACGGCGGTAAAACGGCCTTTTCCTGCATTTTCGTCAATTACGGGTGGGACCAAGATCATTTTAAGCAAACTGATATGTTACTGGTACTTCTGATTGCTCCTTAAAGCACTGGAAACTGCTGAAATCATGATAAGGGGGCTAGATAACTTTGTTAAGAGGCTTGGTAGTGATGCAAGAGTCCAGGAGTTCAGTAATTTTTTCTGAGCCCAGTCCTGAGGGGGGTGCTCAAGCCCCCTCAGCCCCCCCCTAAATACGCCTCTGATGATGATGATGATGATAGCTTATTTTCTAGTTCTGATGGTAATGATAGTATCATTTTGAATAGCTATGGTATTGATTGTGATTTGCAAGAGTTTATAGTCCGTAGTGTTAAATTAACTTGCAGTATTGAAAAATTTTTGCACCAGCAATCATGACTACTGAATCCTAGAAACCGAGAAAAGTCTCCTGATGTTGAGTATAGTAAATCTGAAGATACGATGCCTCTAGCAATAGGCAAAACACCTTCCAATGAATTTTGCTGCTTTATTGATATGGGATTATACTCTGGAGACTGTTAGTGCAGGTGCTGGTCCACTTAAAAGTATTAAACATGCTGAAATATCTCCTTGTATCTGTCATAAAATAAAAGGTAATGGTAACTGTTTTTAATGAGCAATTTCTAAAGCTGTAATTGGGACTGAAAGAAATCATATGCTAATTACATCAACTATTTGTACTTTTATGACAAACAATGCCTTAGAATTATCAAATTTAGTTTTGCTACTCGTGCCCAATATTACTAGTTAAAATGCAGCAAATGCAATGAGGGTACATTTATTGCATTAAAAATTAAGCCAATTTGGTACATGGGCTAGTGAGAATGAGACATTTATTGCTGCAACTGTATTTTGATTAAAGATTTATGTTCAATACTGTCAACACAAGAGAAAGCCTGTTCTTGGTATACATTTAAATCATTGTTTCATAATGAAAGCTGTCATTACTTATCCTAGTTTAATGTATACCTATTTCATACACATGGAAGAAATCACTATGAATTGGTTGACTTAAATATTGCATAGTGTTAACACTTTCTTAGTCACTTTATAATTGTAATATTGTAGGAATTAATTTATTTCAGTATATCTCAAACAATACCGGCGATGACATTACTTCAGCTTTAGAGGTAAATAACCATAGTCACATAATTTTCACATGTTCATTTCTTTTTCAAGGTGGGGCAGCAATATACTGTATTACATCAACATGGTGCTACATGGGGTCTCTAATATTAGATATAACCTAGAGATGTACTGTGACATGTACTAATTTGTTCAACCCTTGCATGTTAACAGGTTCCAGCAATATTCAACACTGACTTGTTGGTTAACTAGTTTTGCATATATAAGTGAAGTAATTCTATAGGTGGTGAAACTGTCTGTTTATAGTATGGCAATGTATAGGTCAAGTTATATAATACAATAGGCATCTAAGAAGTAAAGCGCAACAATATCTGAAACAGTTAAAAAACAATTATTTTTCTTTCATTAAAGCAACATACATGTAGGTATGGCTATAATAAGCTAGCAGATAAGCAAAATTATTATATTTGTTCTCCAAAATGATGTTCATGACAGACAATATGCTGTCACATCATTTTTAGCTAGTTGACATCTAATAAATTAATAAACAGTGAAACCTTAGAGTCCTTCACCACTTCCTTGCTCCCAACAGATACACTAGCAGATCTATAGCATAGAAAAAGTAATTCCATGACATACACATACATTACCATAGTTTACTTGATTTCCTTCAATAAATAATCCCAATTGATACTGATTATGATCAGATATGTTTTGTATCATTAGACCCAGCATATAGAATAGTAACTCACCCACATCACTTCGTTGAGGTATTGTTGATGGGTATTCTTTCATGACTTAATCCTAAAGACAAAAATAAGTAAGTAGAAAAAACATACCTCTCTTTATCAATGGTGAACATGCGGCAGTTCATTAAGACAACATCCGAACACCCTAAAGGAAGAACAAGGATAAATAAACATAGGGATAACCAACTCACAACAAGGAGTATCTGGTCCTGTGTACATGGTACAATAGCTGGCCTGACTATATATATGAAAAGGAAAAAAGCAATCCTAAAAAAAGATTGAAGTAATTATAGGGAATATCATATTAGTATTGTGAGTGTGTACCCTTGCCACAACAAAATTACAATTTGCTTGGTTAGAATTGTCACATAGCTAAGGTTGCTATAGCCATATTGTTCCATAAACATTATGCTTTTTTAAAGTGGCAAATCTAACTTACACTGCATATCATACAGTAGAATGTTCTAGAATGTGGAAAGAGCATGTTCAGAGAGTAGGGTGATTATTTAGTGTGAGACATAAAATACTGAGTAGCTAAGGCAAGTGTGACACATTAAATAGTGAGTAGCTAATGCCTATTGTGAGACGTTAAATAGTGAGTAGCTTAGTGCTATTGTGAGACAAAATAGTGAGTAGCTAAGGGCTCGTGTGAGACAATAAATAGTAAGGCGCGAATGGCTAGTGTGAGACATTAAATAGTGATTTATAGCTAATGGCTAGTGTGAGACATTAAACAGTGAATTATAGCTAATAGCAAGTGCGAGACATTAAACGGTTAATTATAGCTAAGGGCTAGCGTGAGACATTAAATAGTGAGTAGATACGGGATAGCATACTGAAGCAGAAAGATATGCAGACTCATGGAATTATTCATTCACATCTTACCATCATCTTCATCCGTGTCCAATCTCTCATCTGTCTTATCTCAAGAAGATTCAAGCTCTTCATAATCAACCTCAGGGACACTGCGTTTTGTACTACTCCTGGCTCTAATTGGACTCCGGCTATGGTAGCTTGATGAGCAAGAATCAAAAAGTGGCTGTGGAATCTTCTGGAAAATGTGAACCTCAAACCCTCCAATATTATGCTCAGACTTGGGGCTAAAACTAAAACAAGTTAATAAGAAAAAAAAATACTATTGGAACTTACACATCACAATGCATGGCATGGGGTACACATTACGAATATGTCTTGACAAACTCAAGCAAGTACTGTAGTGAATGCCTTTCAGGAGCTGTTATCTACGGAAGCCGATCGCGACATTTCCGTTCACTTACGTTTTCGTATTTTCTTTGCACGTGCACGTTGCACTTGGGCAGCTGAACATGGGTGTGAATACAAAGTCACGTGAACCTACACGTGACATTAAGGTGTGGCTAATTGGCAGTTTGGCACGTGCATAACCATCTGTCAAAATTGTAAATAGCTGTCTGTTTAGTGTTTACTCCAGTGTGCAAAACTGCAAATTCAAAAGCGAAAAGGCGGATGGAACAGGATTTTTTGACGTCTTTGAAAGGTGCCGGTATCACTACTGTCACTAGTGATATCTTAAAAGAAGAACATATATTGAACTTTGATGTCTTCGCCTCCCTTGAAGAGGAGCACTTTACTGTTCTTCGTAGCAAAATCAAAATTGGTCAGCACGCTCTATTATTACGTTTGTGGCATCAAAGAAATGTAAGTGTATAATTGTATTATTATTATTATTATTATTATTATTATCATCATCATTACTGGCAACCACAGAGAATGGAGAGAAGTTCTGAGAATCCTCTTTCTCCAACACCATCTACCGCTTCTTCATCTCTGATGGCCGTAAAGTCCCCATCTCCTGCTGTTCGTGGTATGTTTTATTATTATTATCATTATTAAAAAACATCTGACGTTATGATATTGTAATCTCCCTGTCTCTCGCTCACCTTTCAGAAATTAGTAATTTTAGTATTAATTGCCATCTGTCACTAATAAACTTCCTAGTTCTAATTTATAATAATGTTATTTTTAATAATGTTATTTTTCAGTACAGATCATAATAATAATTTTAATATTAATTAAAATAGATGAATCTATTCGAGACAATATTAAAGAACTTGCTGATTTATATAAGAAAAGAGGCTCAGGGATGCCACAACAGAATGTTAAGGGTGGCGATCTAAGGAGAATGACAGTAATGATTGTATTTATTTCTTTTTACTGCATTACAATTTTTAGATTATACT
>NW_003546303.1:331065-335554 GCF_000090795.2 Amphimedon queenslandica | reverse complement strand
ACTAGATGGCAATGTTGTTTTCTACAAAGAGCCTCAAACCTTGTGTCCTGAATGTACTGGTGGCATCTTTCTTTCAATTAATGAAGACCTCTTTCCGCACATGGTTCATAATCAATAATTTTTTTGATAAGTTTGACAGGTACTTTGTGACAATCATAATTATCACATATTAATCGAATTCTGATCTAGCTACTTGCTTCTTTTGTTTTCTAATCATTTATTCATCAAAAATTTGTAATAACAGTTTAAAAATATTGATAGCAGATGGGAGAGTTAGAGGTGGTGGCAATCCATAGGATCTTCTTATTAACTCTGCTAGTCTTTCAAAATTATTAGATACGTAGTTACTGTCTTTACAGTAAAATTCATCCTTTAGTATGTTTAAAATTCTGCTGTCTACTCGTGATGTATAGTCACTGGTTTCTATCATAGTAATGTTAAAAATACTCATAATATGCTCATTATAATTATACCAGTTAACGAAGGAAATGAATACATGACATCAGGAATACCTGCTGGAGCATCAGCATGCTTGCTAGGTCTAATTCTGTGACTGTTCCATTCCTTTGAAAACTGATTTAGTTCATCCTGAATAATGCGACTGAAGCAATATCTGGCAATGTCACTTTTTGTTTTACAGAATGTTATTATTGATAATTAATTCACTTACAGGTGGTATGATAGATGAATATGAAAATAACCATTTGATACCAAACTCTATCATGACAACTTATTATTGATTATATTTCTATAAAGTATATTATATACCTTAAAAAATTGATCCACCAATCTGCATGCTGCTTTCGTAATTGGCACCACAGTGATTCTATTCTCTATTATGGTTCTTATAAAAAGAATTAAAAATTAGGTAACATTACTTGATTATTTACTGAGCGACCATATAAGAAGCTTTTAGGTCCAGCAAGACTATCAGTATGATAATGTCTTAAGATTGGCTGCATAACAGAAACTAATGAATTTTCAGTACCTAAATCAGATCTAAGAATACTAGGGCAACCTATTATTATATTCAAAAATCATTTGGTGGTAATTTATTACAGCTCATAAGTGCTAACCATTACATCTGACACATTCTACATAGTGGTGTGCAATAATGTGGGGATCATTGTTCGATGAGCCTGCTTTGAGCCACAAAATCTTACGAGAATAACTAGTATTAATTCTAATAATAAATAGATTGTATTCATAACATTTATTACCCATCAATGCATCCATGAATAGCTATACCATATGGTTTTAATTTGTCATAGCCATCCATATGCCATAAATAGTTAGGACCTACTTAGAAGAAAATAAACAAGTCAGTCATCATTGCTATACCTTTATTAAGGTAAATCCTACGATTCAACCTTCTTGATTTCCTTTGAGTTGTACCGGCAGCATCCATTGTTGCTAAGAGCATCATCACTACATCTCTATATTATTTTGCATTTTAATCAACTAGCATGTAAAATAAAAACCTTGTAACAGAGAGATTATATTTCTTCTTCAATCTGTGCCACATACTTCTATATCCTAATAGGCATCCTGATCCATGAAGTTCTATCTGTAAATTAATATAATAACTATCATTTCAAAAATAGAAAAGCTACATTAATTGCAATTTTGACTTTTTCAATAGAATCTCTTCTTTGCAGAGTACTATACCCAGCTTCTTTTAATGTTCTTTGGATATATCTAATACTAAATTTTAGCGGCAATATTAAATGATGATTATATAGATACTTAATAGTTAAACATACTGAATGAACTTTAATGGACGCAGAAGAGATTGAATTTCTTTATTAGTACAGCCAGTTATATGACATTGGCAAATCAATCTTTTTAGCAGCTCTTTTTCCCTAGCTTTTTCCATCGCCAATCTAGCGCTATAATCACTATAGTTTGACTGGGCGTGGTTGGTGCATAAAATGCATCTCAACCACGCCCCAAAACATTTTAAACGTGAACACGTACATGAACGAGAAACTCGCGATATCATGAACAAGAACCCGTACGTGAACGAGAATGTCGCGTTCGGCTTCCGTAGTTATCAGATCTGTTCACAATCACGCTCTTAAATGAAGTTGCCACACTTTTTTATTTAAATGGCTAGGACAAAATAGTTAATAAACAAGGTAAAATACAAAAAATACAATATCTGAAGGTATATCACATGTCTTTAAATCTGTCCATGACACTTTTGACAAAAAAAGTAGTAGCAAACTAGCCCCTTTTACTTTTGCACACCTACAAATGGAAAATCAACAAAATGGCACTTCATGTACAATCCACACAATCCGAATTTATAGTTATTAAATGAATACAGATTCCCTGAATACAACAATGCCAACAAACCTCCTCGTACAATGCAATGGCCGGTCAAATGGGATGTGTTCTTTTATATCCTCTACCACCCTCACGCTACCAGTAACACAAAAACCTTTATACTGTGAGAGAGATGACTCAAGCCACACTTTAAATGACAAATCTTCTGTATCATGATGCAGCTACAGATGGTACTATGTTATAAGCAAAAGATGTTGATATCTTTTGAGATGAGTCTTTATCTGTTTTAGAGGAATGAACCCTCTTCATTGCATTAGTTCTAAAAAATGCATATATAATCAAACAGTTTATGAACTCTTGAGAAGTGCTAACCTCTTGATCTCTATCATGATAAAATAATAATTAAAACACAAACATATACAAAAATGAACCTTCTGGATTGATGTATGGACAGCACACTATAAACAAACAGAAAATAACTATGAATAAAGGACAAGATAGGATAGGTAAAGCCACTATAAGTATTAATATGTTTAAACTGCATTTTGAAATTACTGTAGGACGATCTATATTTGTAAATTTTTTCCATACCTAACAATTGCCATAGCAACCGTGTGCTATTTTAATTAAAAATGGCACAGTATTGAAACACAGCAACAGACCGCAGTGTTCTGGAGTTGCTATTCTTGCTGTTACTAATCCTTGGTTGCTTCAGCCTGTTCTCCTCAGAAATACTCTACCCACTTTGTCATGCTGTTTCTTGGGGCTTTATACCCATTCCAGTTAGTGGTTATTGACTTGTGGTGAGGTTTATGACAATCGACCGACCAGCACCAATTATGCAGCAAGTAGCTTAAAGATAGAGGTGCACTGGGTGTCCATACAAGATAAACAAGAAGATAAAAGGAGATGGCCCCACTATTGCTGCTAAAGAGATGATTAGATGCTGAATACTGTATTTGTAAAGACACGTGTTCAATTGTCATAGCAAGGCTCCATAGATTTCCATGACATTCATTTGCACTTCTTATTGGGTTTTATTGTCATGAATAATTATAAATCATCCTATGGTATTATTATGCTGCTCATACCAAAAATCAGCTTGGCAAGGGGCCTTAACAGCTCCACCTCCATCTTGTACCTCGGTTAAGTCTTGAGTCAGAGTCGACAGCAGCAACAGCTCCATCACTCTTGTACCTTTAGAGAGGGAATTAAAAACAGGATATTATGGTGCCATTACAAAATTAAAAACCTAGATTACCTGCCAAGTAGGGTAATTCTTGAGTCAGAGTCGATGGCGGCAACATGTCCAGCTTTATTGCTCTTGTACCTCGGGTAATTCTTGATTAGTCACAGTCTACGGTGGCTACCGCTCCTGCTCCATCGCTCTTGTACCTCGGGTAAGTCTTGACTAGTAACAGATTACGGCGGCAACCGCTCCAGCTCCGTCGCTCTTGTACCTGTTTAGAAAAAAACGGAGATAAGAGATAAAACAAATGACAGGATTAGTTAAGCCCACCTTAATGACTTCTCTTTTAATTAGTGTCAAGGGAAGACTATGTATAGTCTGGGTTCCATGGTTATAGAATAGCTCAAGCAAAAAAGGACCTTCTTCTTTGACAAGAAGGCAAGCAGTGAGCAGTCAAGCACATGTAATGAGACCACCAATCACGTGATAATTCACATGATTAAGTCGTATCGTAATTGTCAAATTGTACACTAATGAGTAAACCACCAGCCCATACAAGTCCTTTAAAGCATAGTAGTGGAGTGGTAAAATAGCACTTTGTCTGAATCTGACGGGACTCCCGCCAGATTGTTCGATCCGTCCTCATGTAACACAACCAAGTGTATCAGGGACAACCCCACTAATATAAAGGGAACTAAATAATGTAAGCTATAAAATACTTTTATTGTCGCATCAGACACACTAATTCCCCCTCAAACCCATACTACCAATTCCTCCCCTATACACCACGGCCGACAACAAACTAGTTATCACCGTCGCCCCCCAAAGCGACATTTGCCCACAGAATAACAGATACCCCATCAAGGCCGTTCCCATCATCAGTATATATATCACCACCCCCACATTCCGTACCATTCTTTTCATGGAACTCCCATAGTAAGTCCCCCTCCCTATGTGCATGTACACACATACAAAGAAGAATGAAGCCCCATTTAAATGCAAAGATCTTAA
>NW_003546303.1:258110-331055 GCF_000090795.2 Amphimedon queenslandica | reverse complement strand
TAGTAGTACAGGAGACCAGCTGATTCTTTACCTTAATAAAGCCTGTTTCTTGTTCTTTAGCCTACATCCATTTTGTCCCCTCTGTAACAAAATATACAAGGAGATGAAGTGTTGGCTATATAAGGGTAAAAATTTAAAAAGTTAGCATTCCCAGAAATGATTTCAATTCAGTAACATCCTTTGGTCTGGGTAAAGCTTCTATAGCTTTGACATTTTTATGTGATGGCTGTAGGCCTTGAGCTGACAACAAATGGCGCAAATACTTCACTTCTGGTAAGAAAGTGCACTTCTTCTTGAGACAAACTCCTGCTTTCTCTAGTCAACCAAGTACATCATCTAATTTCTTGAGGTGCACTGCTTTGTTTCCCCAGTCACTAGTATATTGTTATTGTAAACAGATACGGTAATCCCTGTAGAATAGTTTGTATAGTTCTCTGGAAAATGGCAGGAGCAGATGAAACCGCAAAGGAGCATGGCTCGACAAAGAGGAAAATGATAGACTAGAAATGGTGGAGATCAGACGGCATTAACAAGAAGACACAAAGGACGACAGCCTGTGTGTGCTTATAATGTGGACGACCTGGTCACTATCAAAGATATTGCCATAGCTCTTAGAAGCCCAGTACTTACAAGTATAAGCAATACTCAGATCACAAGTCTTCATATCATCAAAGGTCAACTATGGCTCCACCAAAGCATCATGCTGATATGGCTGACATAGAGAAGCAAGTCAACACATGACATTCAACAGAGATGTGCTCCACTATTATTAAGAATTCGTAACACCAGAGCTGGTTGGACTCGGAGACGGTCGTATTCTCAGTGATCTAGGGACAGGCAAAGACAAATTCATCTTATACCTACCAAACAATCGAAAGGAAGTTGGGTGGATGGATGATGTTCTCTATCACCCTAGCTTGCCAGTAATCTTTTTAGTGTTTGAGCTACAACTACCAATTGGAACACTATAATTTGGGAGTAAATGCTGGATTAGAAGCAGCAAGAGATGACTTGTCTGTATTGGCTCACAAGCCGGGAGGCTGTACAAGCTCCTTGGGGAAAAATAAATCAGTGAAAGAGAGAGCTATTGTAGTAGAGATACTGAAAAGATTGATTTGCAGCACAGAAGACTAGCTGATGTCAATATGAGACAGCTATATCAACGAGCTGACTGTGCAGAAGGCTGGCCAGTGGCCACTGTAAGTTATAAAGCTTTTTTATAGACGACCAATCATTGCTGCTACTGGTACTTGACTAAAATAATAATTACCTGATGTTTGTAATGGTTTGCAAGTACCAGATTCAGCATCAGCAATTGTGAAGACAAGGCCGACACTTTCATTAAGAGCTATCTTTTCACTTTGACAAGTATCTCTGATATTGTATCCAGGGGTAATATTAGGCAACAGATCTGGGTCACGATTTATCATTTCTAGTAATTAAAGAATTGCTTGTTATGTTTCACTGCTTTGACTTAGATATTTTACCACAATTGCCACCAACATGATGTTTCTAGAGATGACAATAAATTTTTAATTGGCTTCATAAAGGTGTTAGTCGGGGATGTGACAAACCGAACCAAATTCCTGCAAAGATCATTTTTTCTGGACTCTTTCTGTGATAAACAAAAAGCTGCAAATATGTACATGTAGTTATGTTTAATTGCCTCATAAGAGGAGTCTCATTTATTTATAAGAATATAGGCCTTACGTTGTTACCAAAAGAGAGATACACTGAAATACCAAAGGCATATAAATGTTTTTATACGAAAGGATGCCTTTTGCCAAGCTTTTGCGTATTCTCCATCATATCTTCTACGTTGCACTGGATTGTAGGCATCTTGTAAACCTGTACTCCAAAGCATCAAAATCTTTTTCCTATCAATAATGAATGATAATTGCAATTATACGTATAACATCTAATTTTTAAACGATGACAATGTTTGGTTGTTTATTTGTGAAATGGTAAGACTGTGACTTGTTCTCACTGTTACAAGTGGGCAATTAAGAGCAGAGGGATCATAAAGATTGTCAAAGCACTGACTGCCGTATGCACATGACTTTGGCATTATGGTAAAAAACGTCTTTATATCCTTTCAGAAAGACCAAAAATTGTTTTTGAACACCATTAGGAATAGGACAGAGAGCCTTTATGAGATGCAATAGATTAGAACTAGCTTCATATGAGAGAGAATGGCACAATAAAAACATCAATATCTACAATGGTGTTGAGTCTACATCAATAAAAGTCATAAATGTATATCTATATACATGTACGTGTGCCTTTAATTCTATCACGTCCGTTTGTATGTTTTTCCGTGTTAATAAAATTTCTTTTATTATGATACCAGCTGCATTCTTGTTCAACATATGTACTGCTAACCTGACATTACACTGACTGTACACTTTAGTGTCACTGTTCAGCATAAAATCACCTTCAGCCGTCAAACTCTCACATATTAAAAAAGACTCATCATATCATCTACGATAGTATAAATCACTAAACTATAAAAGGTTTATAGAAGACAGTGTTTTGTCAGTGAATCTTGACATGATGATGCCTTTGAACTTGAAATTCCATGAAACTCATCTACAATTAACTTGATAAAAATAATGATAGTGATTATCTAAAGAAGCTGTCTAGGCGGGCCAAGATGCTTGCAGTAGCAGCTGCAGCATGATTGAGCCTGCCTATGATAAATTTCAATACCACATCAGCTTAGATTCGTGCTTCAGATTCAAACTCTGCTCTTGATCTATTAGACTCATATAAAGTAATTTTAGGTATACTGTGCAAGGGATCAGGATTAATTAAATACCTTTTTTTAGGCCTTTTGATGATTGCAATGGTGTGGCTAAACACTAAACTCCTCCTAAAGCCATGCCTATACGCATTAATCAGTAGTGCAGCACAACTGTTGGAGATGTGAGACCTACCATTACCGGATTCAGTGTTCTAACCTTTTTTAAGTGTTACATTACACTATAACATGGTAAGCTGGTGAAAAAATACAAAGGTTACAATGATTTATTTCATATCCAATCAGTTTATCGACATATAGAACTCTATTACACAGTAAAGTTCCTTGATGATGGCATAATGAGCCTTAAATGCAAAGAAGATATGGAACACGCAGAAGTCCCAGAAGATGGAAGGATATCTTTCATTTTCAGAGATTGTGTTAAGACTAAATGGGAGGATGGTGAGAATTTTGACTCTGAAGTTATAAATGAACATGAGTTTTGCATGCAGTTGCATAAATGTGTGCCATTGCTAGTTCATCAGTTATCATATACATTGCGAAAAGAGTCCTACAAAGCAGATTCAAAAACCATAACAGAGAAAGTAGGCCAAAAAATGCAGTTAGTTTTTAAATATAATAGCAGCAACAATGATGCTCCATGTCCAGAAATTGGAATGGAACTTCCGGTTATTAAAATTTAATGATATTCAATGAAATAATTAAATATTGCCATGGTAACAAATAATGGTGGAGAAGAAATTGAGATATAAGGTCTCTGTTTGAAGCAAAAAAGCAGCTGCTTTGTGTCAGTAATTGCTATATGTATTAATCAAATATGTCATACACATTATCCATGAAAGTCAATGCCAGCGTATTAGCTTTATCAGTTGCTGCTTAGACTCGACAATTGGAATACTTATTTCATGAACATAAATCCAACATTGTTTGCTCATTGCACCAATTTTTAGGTGAGTGACTGATATTGTAGTCCATTGAAAAGTGAAATTAGGTGTAGCATCTGGTAGTTGTCCCTTTGTAAATACTTTAAGGTGGTAAAAAATTCCCTGCAGCTGAACTACATAAAACAGCAATAATTAATTTTGTCGCTTATTATATTGACTCCATTGCCATCTACTCTCTGTACACCTTGGCTGTTCATTGGCTGTTCAAGCATGAAGAAGAAACAATATTGATCACTCTTTGATTGCAATAAATGTACTGGCTTGAAATTTCTTCCATAAAAACAATGTCATTCCCTTCTTGCAAGCAAAATACTTCTTTCCGTTCTTCATAATCTTCCCTGGTTATCCTTTTTATTGCTGTTGTAGCTTTGCGTTGTACAAAATTCATGTCTTAAAAGAGAGCATTCCCAGTCACAATTCATCTAAGTATAACCTCTATTTTGTACTAAATGTGAAGCATCATTAGCTACAACACACCCAACTGCAGCTGCCATTACCATTCTTGGTAAAACTACTGGTCCATTCTTTTGAATGTTTCGAAGGTAAACCTGAACCTGTTCAACAAGCTGGTGTCCTAGAAGAAATGACCTCCCTCCACATTTATGAGGTAGTTAATTCTTTCATCCTCAGCTGTTCTCTTCCTCACTTGATAATCCCTGATGGGAATGACAGTGTTTGTACTGATACTGCCACTTTAACTAAATTGTCAATATCGTGGAACAAGGGTATTAAATCAGAATGTGGTGAATACATACATCTTTTATCTCTTTGCTGTAAGTATAATGGCATGTTAGATTTATCTCTGGTATTACCGCTTGGAGAATATCAATTTCTGAATTGACCTGTTCTTTTTAAGTTTCTGTGCATTTCTTATTACTTTGAAACACACATGAAGCATTTTGCAAATTTCTGCTCCTCCAAATTGAAAATAATAGAAATCAACACTCTTCAATTTGTGATGCAGGGGCCGTAAGCACTGTTTAGTGGTAGTTTTGGTAGCATATTTCAGTGAAACAGAGTAATTGAACATTATCACGAATATAATACAAGCCAAGTTGATTGCTTCACAGAAAAAAACCAGGCTTTCTCATTTTCACTGAGGTCTTGTCAAAGATTATCCAGTGTAACTGTATCAATGGGAACATCCTTTCAACTAACCATTTCCAGGTGTCAAATCTACTATTTGACTGTCTTAATTGGTGATTTCTGTTGCACTGTAGGATTAAAAAACAAATAAACATACAAAATAAGAAAGCATCAAGTACTTTGAGAAAGGGATTCTTCCTTAGTACTTTCCTTGTCATCTGTCTCATTCTTGTCTGTGAAATTGAACATACTTTTAAATCATTAAGAAAGTTAATAATATGAAAACACCTGTACTATAATACCTTTTGCCACTGCCAAATTTTCAACATTGTCCTTTACTGGTGATAGTCATAGTAATATAGAAACTTTAAAAAATTAATAAATACACAAAAGTATTAAAGTATTAAGTACTTTGAGAAAGGGATTTTTCCTGAGGACTTTCTTTATCATCTGTGTAACACATTTCTGAAATTAAAGGTATTTTCAAGTTGTTAAAAAATTTAATGATGTAGAACCACCCATACTATTATACTTTTCACCACTGTCAAATCTTTTCCTACATTGCTGATTCCACACTAGCTTGTTGCACTGTTTAAAAAGTAGAAATTTGTCAAAACAACTATTAGGAAAATTACCAAGAGTGGAAAATTATCTAGGGAGAGGGGTACACAATGCAGCTCATGCTTTTTTCTCACAAAGCATATTAGGCCTTAGAATATCATGGTCACAATTTCTATTATTATGCTATTCTGCACAGCCTAATGATTTGGACATAGCATGCATGTTTCAAGAACAGATATTAGAGTAGATGAATATCTATTTGTCAAGCCATAGATAACAGAGTAAATGAAAGGGATTGGAAACGGGGTGTAGCAACAGGAAATGCTAGTTGGTTTACCACGTGACAACCATCAGTGTTTTGCCATCTCCTCCGTTGGTGAAGTTGCTCTGGAAGGATTTTGAAGGAAACTTGTATTGCTCCAGGATAGCGCTTGCTTATAATTTATAGCCTATTGCACAAGGAATAATTTTTACTGCTACCTACAGCAAATTTTTTGTCTCTGTAAAGCTATGTTGCAATCAGTTATAGGTACAACAAAATCAACTATTTTCGGTAAACTTTAGCTCTTGTAACAAATTCATACTTCATAAATTCTAACTCTAATCTGTATGAATACTTTGGAAAGTGTAAGCTCTTTCATATTATTATAATGGTTTCCAGTTTTACTTTAGCAGGTTTTGAGAAAAGGGAGAATAATGAAATAAGTGGCATTTTAATAGTAAAAATGGGCTGTGTCATTTAAACTATAACATTGTCTGTACAATAGATAACAGTAGTTTTGAGAGGAAACATCAGGCTTCTTTATGCATCAGTTTCACTTAAATGAGAACAGTCCTTCACCAGATATTGCTCCTGAAAGAAGGAAAAGTAGCGTGAAAATAGTGAAAACATCCCAACCCACCTCTGTTTGCTTAGTAACAATAAAAAAAAGGAGGTTGGGCTATGCCCATGCACCCATTTCCAATCCGTTTCATTTACTCTAATATCTATGGTCAAGCTCAATTTTATCAACCACACCCATAAACTTCAAGATTACTCAGATTAAAATTTTATACTTTTAATGTAATATCCAACCTATTTGAATAACATTAAAGTGATGCATGATTACTTTCATTAATAATAATTGAATTTTTTCATTATTTTTAGAATTTTTTTGAAACAGTATGGTAGAGAAATTTTGAATAAAAAATTTCACAGTTCAAAGCAAATGTAACACTCCTGGACATCTTTTAATGAAAGTAAAGCGCATCTACCTTCAAAAGAACTTTATTTTCTCAAAAAATAGCAAATTCAACTTCTTTCTCATGTTTGTTATTGTGCAAAATAAGTAAGAAGTTGTGGCAATTAAATTACATTACTGATTCCATTTTTTTCCTTTTACATAAATGAAAAATAATGCTAGTGCTTTTTCTTCTTTTTTCATTTCATGATTGTTGCTAATAATTTGTTTGGTATAGTATTGCCCAGTATATCTGGATTAAATCCTTAAAAGTTTAAACTGATTTAAACACTGTCCGATGTCTTGCAATCAAAGTGAGATGCATCTACCGTCAATAACACTTAATTTTCTCTATAACTACTTATTGGAACTTGCATCCATGGTTCTGCTGGTGAAAAGTATGTCATCAAACTTTGCAGTAATTTAATTACTTCATAAAAACTAATGTACATTATAAAAGTAATTCTTTACTACTTTAATGGCTTAAACAAATCCTTTACCAATGTCAACTGGGTTTTCAGTGTCTTTAAATCATGCATTGTCAAGGAAACATTGTATTAGTGAAAGCATCACAAAACAATGTACTTTCAGCCATTTTTTATTAATTGATTACAACTTATGCGTCATAATGATGTTAGGGTAACCACGCCTCTACTCCTCCACAACACAATTATTTCCCGCCATTTTTTTAAGTGTACTGAGATATCAAGGTAACACGGAAACAATTAAGTGCTACATCAGGTAAAGAACATTTTATTTTTCCCAGACTTGTCTTGGCAAGTAATGCAAATTTTTTTCAATGAAAAAGGTGTTCTTGGATTGCATGATTCTTGTAATTTCTAAGGTGCCAGTTGCAATACTGCAAACTCATTTCCACAAAAAAATAATGATAGGTCACCTGTTGATGTGTAAAGATTTCTCAGACTTTACTAAAAATAATAAAGCTATTATATAATAGTGCAAATGCAAAATGTATTCATAGCAGTCCTCAAGTTACTGTGATAACCCAGTCGTACATAAAAGTTTGTACCCACATGCATTAATATAAGTGCTGCTTGAATTATAGTTGCTGTGGCTACTACTAAGAATACATGTCAAATTTTAGACAAGGCCATTTCCCAAACTCAATGCAATAAAAATTGGCAGTGACAGAAGCAATAAATTTAAAAAATAATTATACAAAAATCGTAAGTATAAATTTATGGCTTTGTTAATGCACATAGACTTCCATCACGTCCTAAATTCAATATCAATTCTTCATTGATTCACAACTTCTCTATGAATGGAACCAAAAATTTTACATTTCAGTACTCAAATTTGAAATTGTTATGCACTATACCTTGTGTCACAAGATTCTGAGACATGAAGCTCACTTTGACTCTGATTCCTCGTGTGTAGCAAAAAACTATAAAAGATAAAAGTGATACACATATAGTGACTAATCATGAAATTATGAGGAGGCTGAAAGCTATGTATTGCAGAGAACCACCACGGTATGTAAAGAAAGCTATATTAACGACACCATAAACCATTGTGATTTTTAGTATGCCTGAAAGGAAAAACTTAAAAGTATTTCATTATATGTGCACTCCAAATGTGCAATATAAATTAAGATAGGAAGAAGTAAAGCATGGCATAGATATCCAAGTATTGTTACAAGCATTGTAAAAAGCAACTAAATGTGGATGACATAACAGTAGAAATAAATGCAATAAATTACCACAGTACCAGGAGGATGACAAACTATGTAGTGGAACACTTTTTTTCTTAATTGCAACAGGAAAAAGAAAGTAAGAGGATAAAGCAATGAAAATTCAGTGTTATTTGTTGATATTTTCAAAAAGCTCTATGGCATAATAATTATTCTGAGACAAATGCATTATTTCTTATAATGAAAATAACATTTGCAAATTTTATGCAGTAAAAAAGATTTTGTATACACTTTTACTTTCAGAGTTTGCAGCAATTGGAATTTGCTCAATTGTAAAATGTAGCTAGTTATGGAACACAAACCATTGACAACTGTTTAGCAGTACAATGCTAAACATATAAGCATGCATTCATTAATATCAAGTTCATAGCAACTGACACAAAACTTGTCATGCGTGATGGACATTTTTACATCTTGTCAAAGTAGCTGAGCTTTACCCTAGAAAATAAGATAAATACATTATTGTTTGTTACATGTAAGAGGAAGTCATGAGTAAGCTTATCAAAGTGGGTATCTCTAAACATGGAAACAAGTTTTGCAAACATTGCACAGTACAGACACAGCTTGTTTGGACTGAGTAGAAAAGGTAAGCTGCTCAGCAGACTTCACTGCTGCAGCAACTGAAAGTGTTGTCTTAAATAAAAGTGTGGGGCTGAATCAAACTTTTCAGTAGCAAAATAATGAGACTAAAGTACTTAACTAGATGGTGGAAAATCCTGGAATAGAGAAAACTCATAGGCACTGATTGATCCAGAAACCTACAAAATATATATATATAATGCATAACATAAAAGAATGCAGCATAGTGATTACAAAATTAAAATAGATTTAAAGATAAAACATTTGTTGCTGGTATCAAAGAATGCAAGAGTGTGCTATGCAGAATGAAAGCAGGAGTAACAAAAGGCACGGGAAGTTGCAGGTTGCAGATTTTCATGAAATTATGATGAGTGAGACATTTAGCATCTGTCTAAAAGACAAATCCCAACCTGGACCACGAGGACGTAGTCTCACATTCCAGGTCAAAAGACCTATGCAGCACATAAAGCAGCCAGATGTACCTGTGTCTAATTTGGCAAACAAAGAAGGAGAAAATGAAACAGTTAACAATTATTTTTACAATTTAACAACATAACAGCTGCCACCCAAGGCGTGTTACTGCCGAAGTCACATTCTGCCATTGAAAGTCGCCACCCAAAGCGAGGTACGACTACAGCCTGCTTGCAAGCCACCAATAAAACTGGTATGGTTGAAAAATATCGCCACCCAAAGCGTGATAAGACTTATGTAACCTGCTTGCAAGCTACCAACATAGTGTGGTATGGTAATCAAATGTTGCAACCAAAGGTGTGGTACAAGCTATTTATATCAGTCACATATACATTGTGGCATTATGGTTGTCACATGGCGCCACCCAAAGCGTAGTATGACATGAACTACAAAAAGTACATTGACACCTTGAAAACTGCACCTGAATTAGTCACCAAAGAAACTTTTGTATGCTAAAATTAATAACCATTCTCTCTTCACATCTTTGCCTTTATAACAAAGTACTGCAAAGGCGTAGGCAAATGCCATGAATAGAAAACAATCTTTTGTAGTACTGGTAGTAGACAACTAAAAACATCTAATACAAATATATGCAAAAAATAACAGTAAAACTACAACAATTAGCCTCGAATACAGCATCGTACAGTTGTCATATAGCACCACCACAAGTGTGGTACAACACAACACCTTGACAACTACTGCTGCATAAGTCACAACGCAAACTAAGGTATGTTGTAAAATGAACAAGTAATGATCATTCTACACATGTATCTCTGCTTTATAATAATGTTCTGCAAAGGTGTAGGCAAATGCCACGAATGGATAATATAACTTTTGCAATATTATTTTTACTAACTACAAATATTAAAGTAAACTACAACAAAACACTGAGTGACTAACCAACTACAAATATTGACATACCATAACAACTATAATGAAACTCTGACTGACTAATTGGCTACAAGTATTGAGAGTAACAAAAATCTACGTTGAGCGGAGGAAAAGCGGAAAGCAGAGAAAGGGAAAAACAAAAGAATCTCTCTAAACAACAACACATCAAGTCCAAGGCTACATTGCTTCTAATTAAATACAGGTATCACTAAATCATAATGATTACTATTGATGTGATACAGGTATAACATGACTTGCATAGGTGCCACATAAGTTTCGTTACAGAACAGTGGGACGTAAGTGTGCCAAACATGGTGATCAACATATTCAATGAAAACCTTAATTTTCACTTGAAACATTGATGCAGCTGCAAATACCTTATATTCAGTTGACCATGCGGTTTCTGAATAGAGTTTACATTTGTTGATGTGACTTGTCTTTGCTTTTTGTGCATCTATATCATACACAACACCCTGGCAAAGAATTCTACCAGAAGCAAGAACATTTTCAGGGTGAAGCATAAAATTTATCAAGGACACACGAACTGCATAATGATTTGCTTCAGTACCAGTAATGGCTTTAGATAGTGTTCTGAAGAAACATGCTTTATCACCAACAATCTCATCACGAATATGAGGAGCAATTTCACTGCAAGGAATCTGCTTAAGGGGATTCTTACGTTCAACAACATTCATACTAGAAAACTTTGATATAATAGCCACAGCCTTTTGAACCCACATCTTATTTGTCGAAGGAGGTGGCAACATTTCATGGACCTCTTTCTGTGTACCTTTGGTTTTTTCTTCATCTACAAAACAATCAAAATCAGACTGCTCACTAGACTTCAGAGCCAAAGTAATCAACGGTGATAAACATCTTTTGACAGACACAGAGGCAGAACTGCATAAAACATATACACCCGCAATTGCAGAAATACTTTGCTCTTTGATATTTGAGATACCAGGAGAATGCTCCATTGTCATGTTAGATGATGCAGTACATGCAGAAGGAGAGTGAGCAATTGATATACACACATCAACTGTAGGCATACTTCCCCTTTCATTTGTGATACAATGAATGGAGAAAGGCCTTTCTGTACAGCCAGTAGCAATGGTTTAAGTGGAGGAGTCATCTAGGTGCCCGAAGGAGTAACATTAACAGCAGTGGTAACTTGGCCCCTAACATGTGAGGGAGTAGAGCATCTCACTAAGGCTAGACGCATTAGTTTTAACAGTGTCGTTACCAATGTACTTGAAGGATTAGCAAATATGGCTGGGGTACTTTGCCCTTTGTCTTGTGACAGAAGCAATGGAGAAGGGCACCTCACCAAAGCTAGAATTGGTTTGAGTGCTTGAGTCCAGAAAGTACCTGAAGGAGTAACATCAAGTTTCAGGGATACTTTGCGTATTATCTTATGAAAGGGTGCCTGAGGGAGTGACACAATTATTATTTGCCCACTTCCTATTTCATACATTATTGGGGCAATACCATTTGTGACGTGGGTAATTGGGACAGGTATACTACACAGATAGACATTTAAATCATCACCATCGGCACTTTCCTCATAATCATAATCTAACTGTTCAGAGTCACTCTCAGAATGACATTCGTCACTAGAGTTAATAATGACATCGCTTGCATGAGCCGGATCAGACTTTCTTTCCCCATACAAGACTTTTTTTAGTGGACAACACTTGTGAGTTGTCCTCTTGTGGTCCGTTAATCCACATTTGCATTTTTCAATTGGGGGCTTCGTCAGACCCATATCATGTACCACTGCACTCTCTTGCACAAATAACCTTCTAGCCTTGTGCTCATCAACTTTACGCTTCCTCTTATACAGCTTTCTTTTTGCTTTTCCTGCATCAGTCTTTTTGCTTTGTAGGTACTAAAACCTGTTGGTATTACACTTCTTTAGCAGTGGCGGATCTGGGTGCAAGTTAATGGTAGGGCCAGGAAGTGGGTGTGTCCACTTTTCAACCAGTTATTTTATGGTTATGCATCTTTTGGCCATTTTTATGATGGGTTTCAACAATTTCCTCATCTATGCAGTGCCAGAATGCTCTTCAAGCACTTGTAGGTACTCTGGTGTGGCTTGTGGTTGGCTTTATCAAAACTTGAGGCAGGGAATTGCTTACATTGCATCTAATGAATCTCATTACTGACTTCTGATGCCCGGGCCATGGCCAGTCTAGGCCCGGGCCCAGATCCGCCACTGTTCTTTAGTATGTGCTTCAGATTAGGAACAACAGGAAGGCTTTAATATCTCTAACATCCAGTGGTATTGAAGACCACGCTTTGCATAAAGATTGGTCATACAACTCTGAATAAGGCCAAGGTTAGTGGAAACTTGGTAATGAAGCCGCGCAAAATGCCAATCTTTGGCCGTATACCTGACAAGAACATTGTGTGAGGCTTCGACACCATTGGTGGTGACCTTGCCAATCGCAAGATGTATCAATACGTGTGCCAGAGCTGTCTTGTCTTGACACTCTAGCACGTAAGCTAGTGAATGAAAAGGACAGTTTAAAATGTGCCCAGTTTTGTAAGGTTTTCCTTCGCAAATAAAATTATACTTATATTCACATGAACTACAGCTGCATACTGCCAATGAGTAAAAGTCACAGTGGCCACCATCCCATTCATAAACATCACAATAGTGGTGCAATGCCAGATTCATTAGCCTTTCTGAGAAGGCATTGTGATCCTTCCCGGCATTGGTAAGGCACATCTGAAAGGAAGACTTGGCCTTCCTAATAAATTTCTCATTAATGCAGCCACAGTTTGGGGCATGCTTTTTGCCTTTGCGGTAGCATTCGACTACAGAGCCATCTTTACGAGTGATCTCCTTCTCTTTACGTAATGTGTCCAATTTTACAGCATGGTTTTTGTTGACATGATTGCCGCATTGTAACAGCTGATAATTTGGAAAAGACTTCAACACTGCTTTCCCTGCAGTGCTATCACCGTCTTGCACTTGGCATTAAACAATAATTGCATGTTGGGCCATAAGACTGAACACGTGGTCAGCTCCAAATCCTTCTGCTGACTTCAAAGTACCTTCGTACAAGTCTTCTTTGCACGTGTCCTTTCCTTTTTGACAGATGTGATAATAGTACAAAAGGGCACCTGTCATGTACTTTATTGTGAACGTGCAGTTGTGACTAAAACTGCCCTAAGTCAGCCAAACGGCATCAGCACACGTAACTGACCTGCTCAAGCTACCTAGTTGATTTTGATCCATGTCCTTCATTTGCTGCCGTTCCTCCAAACAAATGTCATCTAAAATGGCCTTGACATGTTTGTACATTTCTTCAATTCTCCCATAGAAAGTATTGCTACTTACGCACTGCATTCCAAAGGCGTGGCGAAGAACCCTTCTATATTGTGCATAAGAAGCTCTAGCACAAATGAATACCACCTGTAGAGCTGCTGAAAGAGTGGGACGACCATTCTCTCTCTCTCACGAGGTGTTGAAATTGACTTTGCGGCCTCCACAACTGGTACAATGAAGCAAAAAGCCAGCAGCTCCTCCATCCCAGCTTGTTCAACGGAATGTAGTTGCAGTTTTCCTAAGAAATTACGGACAAGACAGGTTGCATTATTAATTTCATCGATGAATTTTACCAATTGCTCAGATTCTCCTATAAATATGCGGTTTAAGCTTGCATTGGTTTCACAAAAATCTGTTTCATATGGTGTACACACAAAGGTAGAATCAGGTACTGACTTAACGGTGACGGCATCAGCTATATTATCATCACAGAGGCTACCATTCAATATCTGATCAACTGCTTTGCTGCAGAGGTTATTATCTGCTTCCTCAGGAGTATCTGGTACCTCACAAGCATCAGCTACATGTATATTAGGAGCAGCTGCTACCACAGGACATACAAATTCATCAGTATCGATCTGAAAAAAATGTAGGTATACACCCTATATTTTTATTCAGAACATTAAACATCGAAATTTATACTAAGTCAATATGTGCATGCACTATCTATATATACATGTAGATGTAGTTAATTCAAAAAAAATCATATTTTCTACACAAATAAGAATGCTATATTTCAAAAGCTACAGAAATTAAAAATTTTTACTTCAAGATGTCTTGTGTTAGGAGTATTAGTAACACAGTACCATTACTAAGTAGGATTCACCCCAAAACAACATGGCTGCCATGACATTTGCAGCCATGGTATACCGGGAAAATGAGCTCTTAATTACCAAACTTCTTAGAGGACCTTATCTTGACCAGAAGACTCCATTGGTACCACTAGTGTGGCTCCACACCTTGTCTAAAAGAAAAGTAAAAAATCAGCAAACTGGCAGTTTTGTTCAGTCCCCTTCTTTTCATCTTCATCTACTGTCAATCCAGTTGTAGCTGTGTATCTCATTATTGGCTGGTGCTAGAAGGCTAATTGCTACACCATTCTACTTCAACAGTCTATGACCAGGTTCATGTCTCATGAGATAATTCTCCAAGACAGGAAAAAGTAATACGGTGACTGTTGGATCAGTCCAACTTACCTCAAGCTGCCATTTCATTAATTTAAAGGAAAATGTGTTGCAAAGTTTGGGTGTGGTCTCACATGCTCAGATCTCAAAACTGGGAAAAGCAAGCAATTTTTTTATCTAGCTATGCTTGGATCAACTGCAATACTTAGTGGAGGTTCCAGGCTTCTTGTTCCAGCCAAGAGAAAGTATTTAATCTTGGATATCATTGTTTTTTTAAATACATGATTAATAAATTGTATTTAAAGAATCAAACAATAATTATACAAAGCAATGATCATGAACTTGACAACAGGAACAACACAAGACAGAATTGCGAGGAAGATGAATGCTCTCACTGCTTCTTGACCAAGGGCTTCTGTCAAGACTGACATTAAATTATGCTTTCACTAAAACACTGATTATGCAGTATAAAATTAACTATTGACCACAATGGAAATGGACACCATCTGAAGAAATATTACTATTATAAAAAATCAACATAAACAAGAACATAAAAAATTAAAAAAACAAGGTTGAGTAGGATTCTAGAGTAAATTCTTTAAAAAGCATTTGAATCAAGGGCAAGTAGGATTTTGAACAACTGACTATCAATACCAACAAAAATCCAAAATGATAATCCTACACTCATGATACAAATTCTACTCTCATGATGCAAATTCTACTCTACATTGCAAGGTGATCTGCAATTACTTACATAATAGTATTATAAATGCAATGAAAAGTAGAATTTGCGTCACGTGAGAAGGATTTTCATTTTGGATTTTTGTTGATATGGATAGTCAGTCGTTCAGAATCAACTTGCCCTTGTTTCCATTACTTTTTTACGCATTTGCTCTAAAATTCTACTCAACCTTGTTTCATTAAATTTTTTAAATTCTATACTATGGCCTGCCCCATTACTGAGCAAGAAACTGCATTGTGCAATGAACAAAAACCCAAAGAAACTGTTTTGCTCTAAATGAAATATATACACGATCCTTAGGAAAGTATTTAATTCTTTTTTCAATGTTCTTAATATTTTTTAGCCACAAGGAGCAAAAAAGGGCATACAGGAAACAGATAAATAAGAGAACAGCATTGTGCATGCTTTGCTATGCTGCCACAATGATAAACAATACATGAAAAAATTTACTATGCTTGCTTACACTGGATAAATTCACAATGTAATTGCATTTCTTAGTAATCACATAATTTTCAATGATTATCAATTCCTCCCTTTATGCCTAACACATTATTGTGAGCAATAATGCAGGGTTTCAGAAATTACAAAACAATATATCGAAAACTAAATGGAACAATTGTTATCGTGAACTTACATAATCGGACTGAAAAGATGAAAATTCATTTTCTTTCTCCTATTAATTGAAAACTACTAAGTCACCAAATCTACAATGTAACAAAAGTGAAGAATTAGTTTACAATAAAATTGTTGTCACTATAGGTCATGGAGAGGCATTACATAAGCTTAGGACATTAGAATGAAAGCCAAGTGCTGAGAAAATACTGAAAATAAGAAATAGCCTCCAATCAATTCTAAATGAACATGCAGGGCTCTAATAGTTCATTGAATCATGACATTTTTACTACTTCAACAATTTCTAAAATGCAATAATTATCATGATGCTGAAATACATAGTGAACAATGTTTTAATTAGTGATTAAAGACAGTACACTAAAGGCCTCCCCATTCAGTGTGACTGTTTTGATCAAGTATCAAATTAGCAAAGTTGTACTATAGTCAGTATAATGGTTTCACAATATTACAACTATTGACAAAGTAAATGGAGATATAATGACAATGCAAAACAAAAGCTCGCATCATTTAGCACAAGGTGCCTCCTATGCTAGAGGACCTCCAATTCATTGAGAATACACAAGCACTTCTATTTAGGTATTGCTTCATATTCCCCTTCTTTACACAAAGGACAAGATCCATTACTAGCTTTTGTACGTCCCACAGAAATTGTCCACAGCAACTCACCAGATGAGGATTTGTCAGAATATTAAGACAAATTGGATATGCTGTATCGATATGCTCTGGCAAATCTTTAACACAAGAAAACTCTTTACAAAAAGAAACATATAAATTTGACTCTAAGAAATTGCAATGAAGTGTGAAGTTATTATTATTAACGACTTGGAGGCATTACCACCTGATAGATTATGTAACTGATTTTGCCCATACAGACATACATGTACAGAAAAATGCAATTAAGTACTGTTTTACTTGGGAGAAGCAGAATCTTAAAGAAATTAATGCCCTGAAAATGACTACAACTGACTCAGTGCATGATATTGACAATTGTCTTAAACCATGCTTACGAGATAGCAAATTAAGTGGTTCAGAGGCAGTTGTAGACAAAGCCTTTTCTTACCAAAAGAAAGATTACTTCTGTGAACACACTTAGCCACAATTAACTTTATATCAGCATCCAGTGGGCCAATCACAAGTATCTTTTTTAAAGTGTTTCAAATGGTGTACCATAATCAGTATAATCATACAGTATGGTAACGTCTTTCATGATAATACTACTATTGACAAAGTAAATGGAGGTATTGACTATGCAGAAAAACAGTAACTCCCATCCTTTTGCACACAATGCTAGGTAAAAGTTTGATAACCAGCCAGCAGTATTACAATCATTGCAAATAGTATTGTTAACAGTGCTTGCTTCAGGTATACCAAATGGATATGAATGACGCAGAGAGGTTAAAAAGATGATTAATCTCATATATTAATTTATCGTGGTTCACAAGCAAGCAATACTATAATTTTATACAGTGCATTACACACAACATTTGTTTACCATTAATTTCTTCATTTACATAGTGTGATGCAAAATGCCACCATACAAGCTAGAGAACGTGCTTTAGGACAATGAACTTTTTATCAGCATCAAATGGGTCAACATCAATGTCTTGAGAAGTTCTCAATGATTGTTGGAAATGCTTCTTTTGCGGTCATTGGCTGATGAAATATTTCTGTAACCACATCAGTTGCATATAAGGACTCAAAGTTGCCTTCAGAAAGAGTACAACAAAGCTGAATCATTGGATTGGACCAAAATTTGCCTGAATAAAAGACATTTTTTCCCCTTCTTTCCTTATCTCATCTGCATATATTAATGATTGCCATAATTAAAGTATTCTACTGTCACTCCACAACCGGTATTTTAAATCATATCATTTCTTGGCCAGCAAGCCATAGACATCAAAGGTGTGCCAAGTGCTATGCTATGAAAATAATCCGAATGAAAAATAGTGTTCAATCAATTCTAGATGAAAACGTATATCTCTTTGAATCATCGGATTTTTTTTACCTTCTTGGATTATTTCTAAAATGCAATAATTATCATGATGCTTAAAAATTATAATTACTATATAGTTAAATTCTATTAGGTAAATATTTTTGTCGTTTGCTCCAAGTGGGGCCATTCGTGGTTTAATTTTTGTGGTTGACAGTTTATGTAGCCAGTCAGGGGATGGCACTTCAATGATTTTGTGGGTTTAAATTCTGTGGGCTACGAAACCCACAAAATTTGCATTCCACAAAAATTTCAAGCTATATGGTATAAGTGAACAATGTGTTGGTTATTGGTACTGCAACATTGTGAGTAAAATCCATACATTCCTTTCTCATAACATCAACTTTTTCTTTCTTTCTTACTAAATGCCAGTGCTTAAATATTGGGTCAACAAATGAAGCAAGACTAATAGTATTTTAAAATATCTACCTTCTGCTGGCTCCAGTATGCTTTTAACATAATTCAGTACTGGAATAACTGCTGATGCTGTAACTCGTTTTTCTGTAGCAAGAGCATCAGTTAAAATTGATAATGCCTTATGTACATCATAAACAAATTCTCAAGTTGCAAATGCAAAATCATTAGGCATTTTATGCTAACACATGGTACTTCCTTTCATCTGTAGTGACAGCAGATAGTGCTCACTGCTGCTCTAGTATACAAGAAATTATGCAAAATGTAGACCCCCAACAAGTAGATACATATACGTCTCGCATAACTATGGTGAAATAGATCAAGCAAACAATGACACGATGTAAATGCTCTCTGTACCGGTTGAATGTCTAGTCATTTCTTAATCACAAGATCAAATTTGTGACCAAAGCAGCACACTCTGAGAATGTTTATATTGTAAATTAATTAATTGTACTTACGAAGAGATTGCCTGCATTGCTGCCATTACAAAGTAAACGTGCTGTGACAGGCGGGATTAAACAATAACTGTTTTATAAAAATATAACATGTACCGTATTTCCTTAAATAAAAGCCCGGGCGTCTATTTCTTAAAATGGCATTTGGATCTCAAAAAATATATAAAAAATAAAAGACTTTGGCCCAGAGCACGATTCAAACCCGTAGCCTCATGCTTTTGACTTCTGAAGGTTCAGACATTATCCACTAGACTACTGAGTTACTCCTGGAGTAATGTTGCATATTTATAGTTAAATTGTATTGCTACCCTGGCGTTAAGTCAAATGGGGCTTCTATTTAAGGATTTGCAGTAAGTGGTTTTTCTTATAAATAACCGTTAAATAACCGCAAAACCAGTTTATCGCACAGACACTTAGAGCAAGTTATCTTTGCATTACGTTGAGGTGGAATGCTGCAGGTAGCATAAAGGGACACGTTCACAGTAGATGCACATGTCACTGTACAGGGAGTAGACAGACCAATCA
Source organism: Amphimedon queenslandica (assembly GCF_000090795.2). Lineage (NCBI taxonomy): Eukaryota > Metazoa > Porifera > Demospongiae > Haplosclerida > Niphatidae > Amphimedon > Amphimedon queenslandica. The sequence continues at coordinate 311,614 of NW_003546303.1, read as the reverse complement.
GGCATAGAACCAGAAGTAGGCATCTTTAAAACACTTTTTTTGACCAGTATTAGCTCTTTTACCACTTGCAGACTCTCTCTTTGGTAAAGAAACACCAGGAACATTACCAGTAGCTATTTTTCTTTTTTTTGGGGGCGCAGCCACAATTACCAATACTTAAACATCATCATTAATGATGCTATCTTGAAAAAACGCCGCTTTTTCAAGATACATGTGTTTGCTTCCATGAACATGTCCCTTTAACCAATGTACCTTAAACAAGTCACACTTATAGACAGTATTACGTTCTGTAACAAGCAATTACTATTACTATTAGTTTAAAAATGGTGTAATAGTGCTACAACTTTACAATTGCCTGTTGTCACTGATAAATGGAATGAAATTTCGGAGGGTGTTAAATTTTAGTGCTACAACTTTACAATTGCCTGTTGTCACTGATAAATGGAATGAAATTTCGGAGGGTGATAAATTTGGCAAATTGCAAATTTTGGTGAATGGCAAATTTCAATTTTGGCGAATTAGTGGCTAAGTGCCACTGACCATGAGCATATTTGCTCAAAATGGCGGATTTTAAATTTGGCAAATGGGCATGAAGACGCCAAATTTATTTCACTACAAAATTTCCTTCTACACGGTACTTCAAAGCATGTAATCCATATTATTAGTAATATTATGTATTGCTATTACATACCCCATGTCTGCATTGACTCAGAAATGTGATCCACATGATTGGAAGGGATTTCATCCTTTTCTAGCTCAGGACTCTTCTCAGTTGAATGATGGCTGTGTAAAGGACTGCTGAATTTTCTCCATCAATTCCAAACCACCTATATCACATGTCAGCTTGAGAGTAAAGCTACAATAAATGAAACAAATACACAAATCAAAGGAAAACTAAAAAAGAAGTAAAACTTACATATGGAAATGTGTTCTCCATGATCAAGTACACTCCCAGCTGTCTCCATTAAAGAATACGTGAAATATTTTGCTGAAGCATTATCACATTAATGATCATCATGCTTCGCAAATTTACATGAAGTCCTTCAATTCCATTGGGCTACAAACAAAATGTTTAGGTATTAAATGTTTTTGACAATTTCAATATTTAGCAGCAACCCTACATCATTAACAGATTTTATGAAGCAACTTTTCAAAACAAAACTTAAAATGACAACTTGATATACATAGATATACTGTATTTCCTTTAACCCTTTAATACCGATAGACGTACTTGTACGTCAATAACATGAGTGGGTGTAGTATAATTGTTATTTTCTTTTTTATTCATGGAAATATAACATTCTAGATAACTTTAAAAGGTTCTCCTTTCATCTCTCTAACATATATAACATTGTCAAAGACTAAAACACAGTATATAGGTAGAAAAGTCCAGTAGCGCGACCCAAACTGTTCAAAACAATCAGCGGCCAAGGTAAGTCACCTAAAAAATGACACCACAACAAAAGACAGAATGTTTAGACTTACCTTTGGCTTGTGAAATCCTCTAGAAGTGAGTAGAAAAGGCGAGCGACTCGAGAGAGCTGCTTTGCCTAACATTTTAATGGAAAAAAGCGGTAGGTGTGGCCACATTTTGCTTAGCAATGGTTTAGCAACCATGGCTCCTCGACCAGTCACAGTAGTGTTTCTGCTCGTAGCATCTTCTCCACTGACTTCTACCTCTTCATTCTCTCATATCCTGCCTACTAGGTCCTGCTTAACATGATACAACTCTCTCTTTCCCTTCGCCAAGTCCGTGTAGTTGAGAAAAGCAGTGAGCATCTTTACAATACACGCTGCATTGCTTTATGCCGCTTCATTTACTATTATATTTCTTCTATCTAAGGATAAATGTCCCATAAAGGCTGCTAGCAAGTTTCAAGTCTCGCAGTACAAGATCTTGAGAGATATGCATTGCTAAACTAGTACCACCAGAAAATATTTTTATTCCAAAATTAATTTCTGTGTTAAAAGGTTAATGAAGTCCTAGGCGTTTATTGCTAAACAGAGGCAAAAATCACAAAAAACAGTGCAAAAACCCAGCTCAATCACGCGACTATGTTATGAAGACTGATGTTGAACAATTAGGCTATTTGGGCGACTTTAAACAGAAGAGTGCATTATACTGGCTCAAATAAGCATATATATAGTGGTACTATATTAGGGATAGGCATTTATTTAAGTAGGGCACTTATTCAAGGAAATATGGTACATGTCAGTGACACAATCATAACAAGATCATGGAGGTGTCAAAATCTTTTAATAACATACGACATTGTCAGGTACATTGCTATATTTTAGATTGTTTGAAGCAATGCTCTTCCAGTCATTAACTAAATCATTCTCTTCTCCACAACTACAAAATTAAAAATACATGTTAACAATGAACATCACATAACACACATGAGTTAAAGGTTTTTATACCTAAAATAAACTAACTTGAGGCATTTCAGTTGTGAGATTTTTAAAAATGTCATCATATGAAGAATTTTGACATACAAGAAGCTGCTTAAAGGCAGAAAACCGTTTGAAGCTTCAGTTGCCAAGTAGATCAACATTATTTAATAAAAAAGTAAATTTAAATTAAAAATAAAACATACCAAAGTTTTTATTTCCAAGTTTTTTTCAAAGTTTCCACATTTTAAAGGCTTTATACCTAATACAAGTAAAGAAAGGTATTAGTGTCAAATTTTTGAAGATTGGTTTCACCACCTTATTACATATCAGCTACCACTTGACATACTGGGACAAAAATCCCTATTAATAAGAGAAGGAATGGATTACAAAATTATCATAGTAGACAAATTTTGATAGTTTTTGGAATGAGATGACTCAATAAGTAGCACAATTGTAGCTATTGTCATACAGCTTACTTTCTAGAAGGATAATTCACCATCTCAGCTCTGTGTCGCAATAAGTCAGTGCTGGCAGAACTCAATATACGTAGGCATAGAAATGGTGGGGCTGGGGGGGCTGAAGCCCCCCTAACTTTTCAGCAAAAAGGGCTTAGCCCCCCATGTTTACATGCTAAGTCAGGCTTTTTAATGTTGAGCCCCCTAACTTTTGAATCATTCCTACGCCTATGATATTACTAAGGAAGAGCTAGAGCAACCCTATTTTAACTTCACAAAGATCAAGTAAGAGATATGGATTGAGTAGGATAACTAACAAAAAGAAACACAACGTGCTAAAGCCAGCAAGTAAGTGATACCATAATGGACTGATTCTTTTTTTGGGAAGGGGCGCCCATTATAATAAATTTAAATTGAAGTGAACGCTCTAGTCTCATCTCTGGTCTCGTCTTAACTGGTGTAAAAGCAGTGCTGAGGTATTGATGAGTGAATATTCGTTATCTCCAGATTCTTTGGAATCTTTAAAACGTAGAATGGAGGTTGTCTATTTGGAATTGGCATCCTTCGATCATATCTATGCCTCAATTTACTTGGAGATTTTGATGACAACGAATCACAAGTTTTACAATTGATTTGGAAGTCCCTGGCACGGCTAGATGAACAGTTCCCATGGCACATTTGTAGCCGCACATTCCAATCCAAGCTTAACATTTTTGCAGATAAGCAACATTCATATTTAATTGCCGTAAATCAACCGAGTGGAAGATATCTCATTCCAATGCACCTCAACTGTATTAAGTGTAAATAACAATTAATTTATTTATTAACTTGCCAGTTAATAAGCTCAATGCTTTTTACTACCACTCATTTTTATTTGATTCTCTCTTGTTTATTAAATGGTAGTTCAAAAGAAATCAGTCAAATTATTATGGTGAAATACATGGGTAGTTTCTCCGCTCATTACTTCAAGCCTGACACTTAAAGTAGCTTTCCTTTTGTTGACCTTTTTCTCTCTCCTGAATCATTAACTTTTGTTGCTCCCAATTTCAGTTTCTTCCCTTTCTACTGTATAGATAATAATTTTTTTTCTGTATATTATTTCATTGAATAATCTTCAAGAACGTGTCATGTGTCCCTGTAGTGCTCAAGGCTAAACCAGATCTCCTTTCTCACATTTTTTGGTTTATTTTTTCTCCCTTTTATTTATTACTGTATCATGGTGCTCTCACTAGACTAATTACAATTTTAAAAATATTTTCATTCATTTGTAATAATATTTATGATTATAGTAATTGTTCTCCTTGTTATGATAAAGACAAAAATATCAGCAGCAAAAAAGATAATTTTACTTAGTAACTGATAAAACAACATGACAAAAAATCCTCGCTTAGAAAAAACAAAAATATATACGTTGCATAGTAATTGAGGAATCAGATTGCTTGATTTGAAGTTCATAAATAACTACAAGTCACTTACCAAGCCTAACCAGGAGATTAATAAGTAATGATTATAAAGTGATCATCTATCAGTTTAGTTGTAGCTAATGTGAGACAAGTCCCTATAATGAAATGCATGAGTACAGAGTGTGCATACTACATGTGGGTGCACTCACTGAGCCCATTTGCCAAACGATTTATACAGCAAGTACATCAAAATAATTTCTATTACATAATCATAACTATTAGTACAATTCATAATAATAAATGTTCATTAATAAAAACAATATTTAGTAGAAAAATATTCGAAAATTTCAACCCTACTTTGCCAGAGAATGATAATTGTTGCAGAAATTTACATGAATATTTTTATGTAAATTTTTTACTTTAATAGCTCACCTTCTATGTTCATGATAAAATGAACAATGCACTATAATGATTGAGATTATTAAGAATTAAAAATTCTTTTTGTGACACATTAAATTCCTTCATTGGTTGCTTATAGCTTTTATAGGACATAATAATAAGTTTATTGATTTATTGAATGTGCAATGTAAATTATAATGAATAGTTGTGAATTTTACATACATTTATGTACATTTTAAGCCTAATTCACACTAATATGACGCTAGGCCAACGTGTCATCAATGTTTAATCAAAAGTGTGGGCAATTTGACCTTTTCACGCATACATTTCGCTGAAATCAATCCTGGTTTGATTTTAGTGTCTGGACAAGAGTAATATTGTGAACCACCCTTTATTGTACTGTTTTGAAATTCCAGGTCTATAGAGAATTTTTCATGTGATGTAATTTATTGATTTTGTCTCTGCTTGATTTGAATATTCTCTTCTTTTATTGTATGGCAAACACCAGTATTTCTTTGTGATTTTACTTTTGTTTTAAAGGTATCATTATAATCACAATTTTCTGCAAAGTCATGTCCAGAAATAGCTTGACACAGAACAAAAATTAACCGTAAATTATCCGTATTCTTCATGGTCCAAGACCTAATCTATTACATTGCAAGAGGCTAGTACAGTGCTTTATGATTATTTTATGTCCAACTTTAAGTCCACTTTACATGCCTCATTATACCATTTCTTCTATAGGGGAAAGAAAGGCAAGAAAATAGAAACTTTCTTCGGCACATTTCCACTTCAGGAGCTCCAAGTATATAGGCGCCATTGTTAGTAATGGGTGGAGTGGGACTGTCCTAACACATTGAGAACAACTTCGACCTATTAATTTATTATAACAAAAATTATTTAAGTGTTTCAAGTTTCCTATAATAAGATGTTTTTCTGTTAATTTATAAAAAGAAAGTATATGGTACACGAAGTATCACCGGTACATTTTAGTATTACAAGTGTAATTATATACTCTATATGCACCGCCATACCGTAATACACTGCAGCTGTGTGCACTGAGGTATCACTGATGTCTTGTCAAGTAAAGATATTGGCAGCACAAGCTAATAAACAATCTACTGCCAGTAATGTCATGTGCTGTCTGCAGATTCCCAATAAGCTCTTGTACTTATGGAAGCTGGAGTCAAAAACATGTCCACTCGTTGAGAACTTAAACAGCAGTCTCTCATCAATGCACATTCCATTACAATTACAATCTTCTACTTTGAAGTCATCCTTTCATCAACGCCTTATTGTTAGACGTTCTGATCTTTACCATAGAGCTGCCAGGCTGTCTAGAAGGAAAAGAGAATCTCTATTACAGAATAATTATTATCATAAGTGTACATCATAGTGATGTTGTCCAGCTGTCATCACTTCAAGATGTCAGGTTATTAGAAGACGAAAAAAAAATCTTGAGTAAGTTAATATCCTTTAGGATATTAACTTACTAATTATATTATTATTTAGGATATTATTTATTTATTTTTATTTATTGGATATTTTTATTTTTTTTAGGATATTTTTTTTTATATTATTATTTAGGATATTATAATTAAATATTATTATTATTTAATTATTATTTAGGATATTATTTAGGAGGCTGTAGTTTCCAATGACATAATGATTTCACAATTAGTAAAACACTTGACACATTTACTCAAAGCAAATGTTTTCAAAATAAAGGGAAAGCAATCAATAAAGTTGAGGATCGACAGAGACGGCGAAAGATTGCACAATTGAGAGAAAGTTGCAAGTTGGCACTATGGTTTGCTGCTCTTTAATATTGATTTACTTGCCATTAACTACTACTAATCAAATACTCTACCTCTTAGATTGTTTTGCTGTTTCTGATGAGTTATACCATGAGTTCTCTATGATTTGTCCATCGTTACCTCGATTTCACATACGAAAACTCCGTACAAGCATATCAAATAATGTTGAGATTATAAGACTGACGACTCCGTACTTTGGAGCCTATAGGCCAGTAATACCAGCAATCACATCTGCTTTACAAACTTATGTAAGTTTTATACTTTTTATGCATAATATATGTGTATGCAGATTGAATTAGAAGAGAATGACGTCTTATCATCAATTCTTAAACTGAACTTTGGAGGAGATGGGGTACCCTTTTGCAGAACTGCTTCATACATTCTTCTTTCGTTTTCGTTTCCATCTTTAAATTTGATGTATTCACATGAAGGTGTGCTTGTATATGTTGCATGATACTCTGTATTAAAACATTATAGCCATACACACTTTTGCTGCTCTTCGTGGAAAGGATGACTACGATGCTATAAAAAATGGCTTTGCTCCTGTGCTGATTGAGATAAATGAGTTGATAGAAAATGGTGCAATAGAAATTAATGGACATCTGTTAAACTGACCATTTACTTTGGTGGAGATTATAAGGTACTATAACTAATTCTTGTATACAAAATATTATATTTTGTTTTTACTGTCATGTATGGGACTAAATGCAGCTAATTCAAAATTATGCCTGCATATACTGCTCAGTGCACAAGAGCAACAGGTTTGTTTTGATACTTATTCAATCTGCAACTTGTCAAAATAGGTGGGACATTTTAGTGCCAAAGGAACATACTTAAAGACAAATGCCGTACTCTACCTCAAATAGTTGAATGTTCAAAGCAAATGACGAGCAGCTAAAAGCTGAGAGTATTAAATCTGCCACTCATAATGATTGATCTTGAGTAGGTACAAGTACAATTAAGTACTTATTATACATATACTTTTATTCAGATTATACCAGATGAATTACATTTGATGCTACGAATTACAGATGTACTTTTGCAGAACCTTATTTACGCAGAAACAAGTAAAGATAGTAGTGTCATACAATGAAACGAAACTACTTGAAACCTACACATTCAAAAAATAAGAGATTGCGGTGTGACATTTCATGTATACGACAATAATAAAAATAATACTCAATTCAACATTACAAAGGAATTTTTATACATGTAGGCATGGCACTTAAAGGAAAAAATGGATAATTTGGAATGGACATCACTCAGAGGTACTGACAAAAAAGAAATTGCTACAGAAGCTTCCACCAAAAATTCCGGAGGTGATATGTGAGAAAGCATTAGTTATCATAAAATTCTGGGAGGTAAAATTTATAACATTTTCTGGCTTTTCTAAAATAATACTGGATTTTAATTTCATTTACAGTTTTATAAACAAAAGTGATGGAAAGGAGAGCGATATCGAGATATTAGAAAGCAAAGTAAGCTACATGTACTTTACAAAATAAATGTTTATCATTTTCAATTAGGTTAAAAAGTAAGCTACATGTACTTTACAAAATAAATGTTTATCATTTTCAATTAGGTTAAATGTACTTTACAAAATAAATGTTTATCATTTTCAATTCGGTTAAGTAGTGGATCCAAGATTTTTTGTTAATCAAGCTAAATGGACATCAACGAGCAAATATACCACCATATATGCATCTAATGGTGTATCACATTCCACATTTAATGGGGCTTCACCAGGGGATAAAACGATTTACTGGACAAGGTAAAATGGTACAATTTTAATGATAATTGATTTTTATCATAGGTCTTGAGAAAAAGAATGATGTTGATAGATGGAATTATTTTTCTAGTAATCATTTAGACGCACCAAAAGAGATACTTGTAACAGATGCTAGATTGCACATGCTGTCACAATATAAAAGATCTAAACACACATATAACAAGAAAGATGAGGATTACTGGTGCCATTAAATATATGAAAATAGAGCTTTTAAGGCTGATGAGCTCACAAACGAAAGTGATATAGTATAGTATATATAATATGTGACATGCAAATCATTTTTAATTGAAAAGCCATTATATTAAATTCGAATTTTAGTTATTTTGATAAACAGTGTCTCAGTGAAACTTTTAGGTAAAGGTAGTCCTAAAATGTCATAGTGTTGTTTTGAAAATTTTACATGGCTATACATATTTACAGGGAACACAACAGCCACTCCTTCCTTATGTTTATTATAAACTGCGAACGTGTTATCACAGAAGTTGATGTAAAATCACTCCTCTCATAAAGACGTCCGGGTTTCCTTCTAACCGGTGAACTTTTATTATTGAAAAGAAAGTTAAATACGTATCTGGGAAACTCCAAACAAATTGTCCTTTTTCTAACAATACCCTGTGTGAGACTCTTTAGCAAAAAAAAACAGAAAAAATACAGACAGAATCCATTATTAGTCGCACAGATGGTTCAGAGTCAAAGAATAATCTATGAGCATAACATCATATCATGACACTGACAGTAATATTGACAATTCTCACTGAATAGCTGCTTCAGTTACATCACTAGATTCTATCCAGGTAGCATCTTCCTTCGGGTAGTCCTTCCATAATACTAAAAACTGCTCCTTTCCCTAGAGGAAATTATATTATGAGCATAATCGGGCTAAACTGCTTTAAATATTCTTCTCTCAATGAGCCTCTTAACCTCAAAAATATCATCTTCTGCTGACAAATTTTCCCTTACATATTCAACCACACAATCACCAGCAAAAACTTCTATAATAGCCATCTTCTTTGGCACTTGATGGTCTCAAAGACATTGCAGTCCCGCTAGTTGCCATTTTATGATTTGTTGCCATGGCTACTTCCCACCCATGTCAATGAATATAATTATTTCATCATGAATATCATTATGATAACGCGTGATCGGATTTTGAGCAGATTTCTGGACTTGTAGTGTTGCAATTTTTAAATTATTCTTATCATTCAATTTATTACTAAATGAACGTTTATTACTATTTGTTAAAGCAATGATAATTATTATGAATCCCCTTTTCTTCTTTACAACACTACTTTCTTTATTTAATAGAAATTTTTATGTGCTTCATGCCATGCTCTTTATTAAATTTTATTATTTAATAATCCTTTCTATTTATGGAAATAATTTTGTCATTAATTTTTGGGTCCAAAATTAAGATCTTCAGTTTATTACTAAAAAAAAGCATTTTAAAATGAGAACTATAACAACCTACCACAGTATAAAAACAATTCGTATAAAATTAATATATTTTTAAAATTTGAATCATTAATAAATTCATAGCTACACTAATGATTATTCATTAGTGGCTTTTTAAAATTTCTTCTGCCAAAATTTATCTAAGCTCATGCCTCTTGCTCTCTCTCTCTCTCTTGCACTAGCTGTATATTTGCATTAAGTTAGTATGTTAAATGTGAAGCTCATTTCTTTTTTGTAGAAATATAGGTGTTCCAGCTCCATATGATGGAGGTCATGGAAATCTTCCACCACCAGGCCGTGATTTTTTTTATTATTGAACTTCACAATACACAGACAAGACAATAAACTAAGACACAAAAGACTAATAGATTAACTACAACTAAAGACTAATAAATCATGCATTAGCATGCATGATTTAGAATCACAGTTACAGCCTCATACAATCACATCAGACAATTAAAATAACTTTTGTCTTCTAGTTCTACATGTATTTCTTGCCTTAAAAAGAAGGGTTACGAGACTGTCCTGATTTCATGAAAAAGACAACATCAATGATCTGATTGGTCATCATCAGGGGAAGAAGCTTAAGAGTAAACAATCAAGATCTGTAATATGAATTGTAAATATTTAGAATTTATTTGGTGGCTAGTCCAGTAGACGTCTAAATTAATTAATGCTATATGTGGGTGTGTCAGATTTTGTCAATTGTGATCTGTATTTTTACTGCTGTAAATGACAGTGTACCAACAACTATAAGGGAAACAATCATTATGGGTCATATTTGTAGTTTGGATTTGCATACAAAGAGAAAGAATCAGGCAATCCACACAAAGTATAAATCCTGTCATTGTGGCATCTTCATACATCAAGGAGGACCTGTACATGGACCCAATTCTTTATGGCACCTAGGTACTAAGCAACTGAATGAACTTGTTTATGTATATCAGTCACAAACTAGTCTATGTATAGCATACAAACTCATTTATTTTAGTTTTCTTTATTTATAGATGGAAACCACAAGCTAATAAGGTAGAAAATGGTCACACATAGAGGAATAGATGGGTATTCCAGATTGATAGTTTATCGTTGATGTAATAATAATAATAGAGCCAGTACAGTTGCTAATGATTTTGCAGGCTACAACCAAGTGTTTTATACCATCTACACTTCGTAGTGATTATGGCAGAGAAAACAAATGTTGCTATGTTCATGCTTACTCAAAGAGGGTTTGATAGAGTATCTATTATTACCGGTTCTTCTGTGCATAATTAGAGAATGGAAAGGCTGTGGAGAGACATATTCCAACGAGTTACTGGGAGTTTTTATAAGCTTTTTTATCACATGGAATAATAATTTATTTTAAATCCTCTGAATAATAGCCATTTGTACTGCTTGCATTATGTCTTTCTTCTACGAATACAAAGAGCACTGGATTTAAGTGCAAAGGCATAGAACAACCATCCTATGTCTCGAGAAAGAAATCACACTCCAATTTAGCTTTTTACTGTGGGAGTCCAGAAGCTATTATTGAATGGCAGGATAGCTGAAGATTTTTTTGATTATGCTGAGTTGGATTATGGGCGTGATTGTGATGGTGGAAGTAGTCACGTTACTAGTGACAGAGATGCTGTAGCTGAAGTGATACCAAATATGTTGGACTTATCTTCACCAATTCTCAAACAAGTTACTGCACTAAACCCTCTTGCTGATTGCACTGTAATGGCTTTTGACATCTATGTTGCAGTACTTCAAATTTTGCTTGAATCTAATTGATTCTTTGATTTAATTTTTGCAACGAAAATGAATTTAATATTAAATAAAAATAGTAATAAGTGCTTTCATAAGTGATTAAATACAAAATTGGTAACTTAGTAAGAAACTTAAGATTCTACTTGAATTTGAATCATAGTAATTTATAAATGAAATGCATGTACGAATGACAATAAGTGATTAAATACAATAATTGCTAGCAATACAACTGCATGCATCACATAATTACAGTACATTTTTATATTTCATAACCCAATCGGCAAGCTTCATGAAAGACTGCCCGTTAACTGATAATAGGTATCACCATTGACTAATACTCAAATTAGAAAACTACATCCTTCAGAAAAAAATGATGAGTTGACTTGTAGGAATCAAGATTTTGTTAGCCTCTTCTTTAGTTTCTACAAGGCGGAGAGCATCACAGAATTCTAGAAATTTGTCTTATTCCTGTTTAGACACTTCAATATACAGCATATTTTCATTCCAAGGCCTTTGTAGAGGTTTATAACTTTTCCTCCTCCATGGCACCCACTGATACACCTCAGTATTCACAGATTTTAGAGATTAGTAAAACATGGATCAGATTTCAATAATAGCTCAAAATTAATAATTGCCAAAAAACCTTAGAAGTACCTCACAGGAGGAGAATTATTCATTGTTTCCTATTGATATCCGGCAAATTCTAGCACCAGTGACCCAATATGGGGCTCTGCAAACACTTTATAAATTGATTCTTTAACTTTAATAAATAAAGTTGGGAGAGCTTATAGGGAGAGATCGGCAGGACCAAAGCAGGGTAATCTCCATCTGAAAGTCCTGGAGAGAGCAGAGGGGAGAGAGGGTGTGATTAAGCTTCGATATGCAATTATCAATGAAGAAAGAGCAAAAGAAAGGGGACCCCAGAAGGGTAAAGCCTTCAGGAGAGACTGGGATGCCAGAAGGGAAAGGGGAAGGGAAACCCGGAGGTGCATAAAGGAGGCACTTCTCACAGTTGAGAATAACGCCCCTAGATGGGTCTTCCGATTCAAGTAAATTGACTGTCATCACCTAGGGTAGACCATGAATGTTTAGCCACCATGCATTATTAACCACTAGTAAAAGTAGTTCCTTGACAAAAGAGACTAACTTAGTCTATGAATAGGTACTACTATAAAAGCTCATTCAGGATACAGAAGATTAAAGCTCTACCTTTTGTCCTTCAAGAATGAGAGCTTGTAAAGTCTGGTTGGTGAAAAATCTTTTTCTTGTTATTAATCTTCACGAATTTAGTATTTGAATAACTATCTGCCATTATTTCAGCATTCCTTTTTCGTAACAACATAGATGCACCTTTGGTCTTCATGTAAATGCTCGGCAAGTTTGGACAGCTCAAGTTCTCTACTGCTTACAATAGCCATAATTGAAAGTGGTCAGTTGCACGATCAATAATCGTTAATAATAATTATTGGTATAGATATTAGAGCAAATGAAAGGAATTGGAACTTCTGAGTGGGCGTAGTAATAATGTTATTTGATTGTATTGTTGCTATGCAAATTAACGTAATCAAGAGTATAGCTGTAATGCATATAACGGTATTTGTAATTACTTTATTTTATAAGCTATACTTTAATGAATTAGTGGCATACATTTTTGACATGCATGTGCTTAAATGTAAACATATTATACATATAGATGTAGAAAGGAAGGTATACAGGAGAAAAGATGAGAAAGATGTAGAGAGAGAGACATGTAGAATTGTAAAACCATAGAGAGTAGAGTTTGTACAAGGATTGTAAAGATTGCTGACGATATTGTAGGGCATCTTAAGAGGGGAAAGAGAGAGGCAAAGAAAGATCAAATAAGACCATACATGTAGACGAAGACATTGCTCAGTAAGGGAAAGAAATGAAATTTTGCCAAGTGGTATATACAGGGTTTTTCACAGGTTTTTGGTATAGTGCTCAGCATTTTAACAGTAGGACAGTTTGACAAAACTATTACATGTAGATAAAAAATTGCTAAAGGTGAATTTTTCTTAAAAATATTTTATCTGATGCCTATACATGTTTTTACCTTGTATAGAAAATTTAAGCTGATTTCAATTAAAATTGGACTTTAAGGTACTTTTGGATGAAATTTTAATATTTTTTAATTGCTGCCATTTTATAGTAAAAAAAGATGTACAACTTGTGCTATTTTTAAATTTTTACTATGCACTGTTTAGAAGTTATACATCATTTAACTTTAAATATTAAAAGAAATTCCTGCATAACTTTTTATACTTTCTATGCCATCTTTGATCTTGTGTCATTTCTGGATACCTCTGTATTATTATAAAACTGGCAGGAAAAATTAATCGCAAGGTGGGGTTAAGTTATGACATCATATCAGTCAAACCAATATTAAAAATGGCCACCAGTATGTATTTCCTGACTATTGTTTATTTAGCTGTTTCATCTGGTGAATGCAGGCTCTACGAAACTCTAAAGCTTGCAATCGTGGCATGATGAAGGCAAACACTCAATCAAGTTTGTATGCAGTAAATGCTTTTGTGATACACTGATGTTTGAAAGTCAACAAAACTTTATGAGTGATTGCAGCCCATTTTGCAAAACTTGAAAAACTTTTGCGAATTGATGCAACATACGTCAATAGAAAATAATATTATAAACACAATGATATCACTAAAATTAAAGTACTCTCATTATGTTCAAGAATTCTTTACTCAGATTTCATCCATTTTACAAAGTTTAGTAAAGTTTATTGCATCTCACTATTAAGAAAAAAATTGAAAAAAATTATATATTGTAGAAAAAGTATAAAGAAAACAATTTGTGTTCTGAAATTTAAATTGTGCGTTCAGCCCGTTGTACCTTAAATGAATTCATGAAGTTGCTCAAAATTTGGACAGATACACTCTCTTCAACCAAGTTCCATAAAAATGGCTTAAAGAGAACTCATTACTTTTATAATATTTTCCTAATGCATCTAGATGTTCCTAGTCCAAATAAAAAGTTTAAGCTGTTTTTAATCTGAATTAGATGTTTTACAAATTTTTAAAGTTGATCCAAATGCCATATACATGGACATGTACAAATGTTTGTACACGTATATACATGTGCTTGTCAGCTCATAAAGAAAGATATTTAGCTCACTTAATATGCATAGTGGGGAACCTTGGGTACATATCATAGGAAAGGTTATAGAGACATAAAGAAAAAGCGCAATGTTAACAAGTTATTGAGAGATAAATGCTACAAAGGGCAGTGAATAACAGACAATATAGTAATAGTAATAAGGTATACATTTAATAACAGTAACAGTATGTGACAAAAACACATACAGTGATCAATAATACTAAAGGTTCAAATAATACATTTTGCTTAAGGTGACACAGTAATAATAATAGTATCAATAGAGTTACCTAATTATACATTTCCGTATGTAATTGTGATGTAGGTAGTGCATGTCTATCAACAACACACCCACACATAGCTATTACTTCTTTATTTGGCACGCATGTGCAATTCTTAATCTACACTACCGTGAAAACAGAAATCTGTTGTCAATTAAGATACTGCATCTGATACTATTAAGATACTATAAATCTTTCATTTTTACTTATAATTAATAATTGAAGATTTGGTATGGATGGGGCAAGACTACACGGTCACTAGTAGTATAATCAATGTTAATAATAGCAAAACAAATGTTACAACTACCAGCGTCATGTTAATAGTATAATAATAATGTCTTGAGAACTGAATTGTTTGTGAACTACGTTAAAACCTCAAATTACTTAAATGGTAAGCTAGTAATAATAAATAGTAACAGTAGCAGAGTATGGACCGAGGTATAGACCCAGGAGGTACAGAACAGATATCCTCTATCTTGCCATCAAGGTGTGGCAGTGTTGCTCAAATCTTGTTGCCATGGGTACTCTATGCTACCATAGAGTATTATGCTATCTCATTAGCTGAGCAGGTCACGAAGATTAGTACAACTACATTTCAGAAACATTGGGTGCCGGTGCTAGCTAGCTAACTACTCAAATGAAATCGGAAATACCCTGAATGACGCTGTGATGAAACTGCGCGCAAGTCCGTCAGTACCCTAAGTCCAAAAATTGTAATTAAGCAAACAGAAATATTGAAAATAAATCAAAGTCATATAATATCTGTCATAATTTTGTTTGTTAGTTTATAATTAGATAAAATATGCAGTGTGCATGTTCACTAACTTCACTGTTTCTACATTCTTATCGCTAGAGGTAATGTTTACTATTTTATCTGTTACATCAAGTGCTCTATAATACCCAAACGGTCTTATGTGCTCAAGTTGACGAGTTCAGTCTGCCAAAGGTCATATTCATTCCATAGTAAGTCATGTATTTCTTTTTTTCAAGTTAACTTTTGTTTTGGCTTTGTATTTTGTACAATATAACTCATTCTTTTGAAGGCCAGGTACCTCTAAATTTTTACACCTTTGTGGGCATCAAATTAAGCTAACATGCCATTTCAGACAGGAATAGAGCTGTTGCATGGATGTAATCAACAGGGTAGGCACAGCTTCCTGTCGGCTATCTAGTGTTGCAAGAATGTACATGCAACAAATGGAGGAATGGAAACAAACTGCGTTTCTTCATCAAAGTGATGTCATACTTCACTGCAGAATATTATAGAGACTTCTTTACTCAATATCTTCATCTCCTACCTTGCATTAGCCTGGAATGTAAACTGCAGAGTTTATTTACATTTTTTTCTCCATTCACCCATTCATTCTTGGCCTTTTGCTAAATTAAGGTATGAGTAATATTTTGCAATAGAAGTGTGGGTGGATGCAGAAAGTTAGCAGTCCACAAACCATGAATATAGTCCAGTTGGCTCTTTGGACATGTCGATATACAAGTATATTTATAATGATTCCAAAAATAAAGCAAAATTTTGCTATTACCGTTTTGGAGTAATAGTTTACTAAGAGTAGAATTAGGGAATTAAAGCAATATCTTTTCTCGTGTTTTTTTCTCACTTTTTAAGTCAATGAGCCAAGTGTGGACACTGGATGATAGTCAGTAAGTAGTAGCAAGATTGCTATCATAATTAAGACATCAATTCTTGGAGAATAAGATCTTTTTACAATTGCTCAATAGAAAACCATGGAAGCTAGGACTCCAAAATTGCTGCAGGAAAATGTTACTTTATTTACAATATCACTATAAATATAGAGTTCTTGGCCTTGTCATCTATTAGCATGGGCAAAAACTCTGAAATTAAGTGTGTCTGTTATCATTGTTGTCACCCATGCTGTATGTGTATGAGCGAAGGTACTATAACCATCCGTCAGTGTGTGTGTGGCACCTTCTGCTCTTTTTTCAAACCCTTGCTGCTCTTAGCTCAGGTCGTATGAAGTCCCATTGCCAACTAAAAAGCTTTTTAAAAGTTGTTGGACTGACCGTGTAGGTGAGCATTAAGTACTTTGGTTGTCTGTCTGTGATCATGAATTTTTAAAATTTTTTGAAAAATATTTTTAATTAAAAAACTAAGTGCTCTAGACTCAGATTTTTTCTACAGCTACTCCAATCCTTCGTTCATCACCTAAAGCCTAAAGAGCAGCGCTAGGGAGAAGCTGGCAGAGTAAGGGAGAAAAATTTTTTAAATACAGCAATTATGCTGACACTCAAGATAGACAAAACCATTTTCCATTAGAAAACTACCTACTACTTCATTTATATGTGTACATTTTCTTAAAATTTACTTGGTACAGACTTATGCTTTAACTTTGTCCTGGCTGTTCAACTTTGTGAAGGATTCAGGCAAAAATATGGCACACTAGCCTCTCAAATTTTTAAAATATATCTAGCCAGCAGTATGTTGTTTTATTACATGTCATAAGTCACTACTAAATGGAAAAAAACTTAAGTGTTTTAAGCCAATTTGGCAAAAAAACCATGCCTCTATTAATAATTGGCAATTTTACATGCTTGTATTGCTTCTTGCACTTCTTAATGCATAATTTTCTATTTGCTATCTTATGCATGATCTCTTTGGCAAGGTAAATCATCAAGGCTGATTAACAGTATTTGTACCATGATACAAGGTGTTAGTTTTTAAAGCTCTTGACTTGAGTCAGTGCAAGCATGCACTATTAAAAGCAAATAATCATTATCATTGTATCTGTCATGCTGCATGATAGAGATGAAGCCCATGATTTATTGCTTTTAATAGAGAATTATTGCAATAGCAGCTTCAGTGAGTCCAAACACCTTATGTATCTCATTTTTGTCACTTTACATTTTTTATCTATCTTCTCAGAGGACAATTATCAGATTAATTGGCCGCTTTCCCATCACAAAGATAGTGATGCATTAAAACACAAAAAATTGTTTGAAATTTTTTATTGAGTTAATTTGTTAGAAATTTTTCTTAAATTTTACTTTCCTGTTCAAAAATCACACACCGTGTCAGTTTACATGAGGTGCTGCAACAGTAGACAAAAAAGAATGACAGACACCACACTTAACTACATGTACATGTACATAGTCCTCATCCAAGCTAATTGCTTGCAAAGGGTATAATTTTGTTAACAAAAGAAACTATATCAATTGATTTTTAAATGTTTATGCTTGCTTACCTCAATGGTAACCAATGCCACCAACTGAATCATTTCTGTTTCACACAGATAGCTTAGTTTTGCATTTTGCCATATTGCATGACGTTTATTTTCTACATGTATGAATCTTATTTTACTAATCAGTCATATGTTATCTCTCTCTTCTGTAGTTGTCACTCATACAAATCCTTTCAGCACTGAATAAGGTAAATGTCACATATTTTGTATTTCATTGTGATTGCTATTACAATGTATTGGGACTACAAATACAATTTCACAAAAAACATTAGAAATGGAAAAGTAGTGAGATAGATTTGGATAAAAGTGAAGAAACAAGAGTGTCTTGCTAACTGGTGTGATAAGATATCCTATGTTACTACATGAAAAATAAAGTCTTCAAGACTCATTGCTACACAGTAGACTCAGTATCTTTTGCAGGTTCAATGTAGTAGTGTTGGATATCTTACCGTATACAGTGTAGCAGGAAATTTTTGTTGCCAGAAACTTTTGTTGTCTTTCGAAACAGGCTTTACGAGATTATTTTTTCTTTGATTCTATTATCATTTTGCCTAACATAATATTTGTCTTTACCTCGCCAAATTAATTACTGCCACTTGTACATTTATTATGGAAGAACGTCAGATGTTTTCCATGGTTACCACATTTATAAAGAGATTTAGAGGCCATTAGTTCAAGAAGAACTCAGAACTGCCTTTTTGTGTTAATCCTGATAATGCCACATATTGCTATTCCGTGGCTGCAGTGAAAGAGAATCTGTTGGATTAAATTTTTATTTTCTTAAAATTTTCTTGAAATTTTTGGCCAACGAAAGAAACGAAAGAACACCCAATGAAAATTTTCTGCAATATCGTATCACACCAGTTAGCAAGTACCCTTTTGCTTCATTACTTTTTTCAATTCAATCTTACTGCTTTCCATTTTTATTTTTTTTATTTACTTGTTTCCATTCTTTTTTTCTTGAAGTATTAATGTTAGAGTTATTTCAAAAGTTGTGGATTGTTAGAGTAGAATGTTGTAAAATTTAGCTTTGTAGCATTGACCAAAGACCATTATACCCTCCATTAACTTGATTGACAGGAGATGATTTTGACTAAGACGACTACCAGTTGGTCGAATTTTGACTTTCCTCATAGACAAGGTTTAGAGCCACACTATTGGTACCAATGGAGTCCTCTGGTCAAGATAAGGTCCTCTAAGAAGTCTGAGCTTGTTTTCCCACTATAGCACAGCTGCAAAAGTCATGGCAGACATATTGTTTAAGAGTGAATCCTACTTTGTAATACTTCTGTGTTACTAATATTACTAATGAACATTATACATACATGTAGTTCTTTAAAGTGCTTATCAGACTGCCTACATCTTTCTGGGACCTGTAATGCTGAATAGGCGTTCAATAGGTTGAGTGGATTACATACATGTAAGTAAGACTGTGCTAGTTTAGCTAACATATATTATTATCTTGAAATTTTTTCCAATATTTCAGTGGCTCTTGATCTTGGATTCTCATTGTCACTAGCACTTCTGTGTGAGTTGTCAAAGAAGTTATTTAACTTCTTAATGCTTTATCTGACAGTCCGTTGCATTGATAAAAGCAGCACTTCTGACTTTTGCCATTAGCAAGGCTTTAACTGAGTTATACTCAGCCACTAGAGCTTGAATCTAGGATCTATGCATGCCCAATTTTATGTTTACTTCCTCTACAGTGACAACTGCCTCAATTACTGTGAACTTGTCCCTTTAAAGCAGTAGACAATGTACATGTGTATGTAGACTATTATGCTTAATCACATGATGCACAGAATACCAGTATACACTTGTTAATAGTTTACTCATTAACAGGCACTTTATGTTAATGATCATGCCAATGTAGTATATGTGACCATAATTGACAAAAGGGCCCTTATGGCAAATTTTAAAATTGATCGTTGTAATGGAAAATATCAACCAGTGATTGCTTTGTTAGACAATCATTGTTTCTAAAAGTTTCATTGTAACTTTTTGCATCCTGTGGAGTAATTTTATGATAAATGGGGCTCAGGAAGTTGGATTTCTAAGGCTAAAAAGACAAATTTCACTACCCGCCATGAGGTACCTTTTGTCAATTATGGCCACATATAAAATGTTTATGTATACTGCCTTACATGGATATATTTTGACACCATTTTACTATTTTCAAGTAATTAAATACAATTGCAAACATCCGATTTTTGTTCTGAAAAATGCAGTTGCTTTTAGAAATACCAAAGATTGTTTTTAAATGCAACTAATTTACAGTTGACCCTAACTCTGTTACATTTGCTGAAAGGCTATGTTATGAGCCACAACGTATAGTTATATTTTTTATTAGAACATATAAAATCTAACTACTTCTTTTTTCTTTTATAGAATGCTTCAGTTTCTTTTAAAAGTCACTTAGCTAAGCTTGTTCTAATTAAGAGTATGAAGAATACCACCTTGAGCAGCACTCCGCCGGACAGATAATTGCCATTAGTAGGCCTAAGTTCAAGATTCAGATTGTATTAGTGAAGCAACAAAGAAGCATTGACAGACTTATATTTTGTCCAAACATACATCTTAGTTCCTCCTATTTCGTCATAATGAATTGCTAGTTAGCCCTAAAGGCTTAGTTTACTCTAATTATTAGTTTTCAAAATATATTTATCAAAAGTGACTGTGGCGAATTTTTAGAAAAATTACGGTAAATCGGGTACAAAGTCAAGTAACCAGTTGTTGTAATAAGAAAATTTTTTCCATGTAGTACAATGCGTTGTACCTTCAAATTGTTGTTGTTTTTCAACTTTTAATTTTACTAAGGATCATATATGTTAGGCCTATTACAAGTAAGATTCTTGGAAATAAACAGAATGTAGTCTTTACAATTGAAGTACTGCAAATTATGACATTATCTGATTGTCACATGTTTATGTAATAGATACCTGTATATCACACGTAGGAGTGCTGTATCTGATTTACAGGCACCAACCACAAGGGTGCATAGCGCCCGAGTGGGAGTTGCCTGTAAATCAGATACAGCCCGAGTAGGCGTCCTTGAGGTAATATCATTTTGAGTTGGTAGATCACGTTATACGCATGGGCAGTAGCTAGCAGCCTGGCACATGGCAAGAAGAGAAGATGGCTACCTCGACAAGCAGCAGTCCTGCTCGTTAATAGAACTGGAAAGAAGCATTGCTGTAGTTTATAACGGAACAACAATGTAGTTACCAGTGAATAAAATGATCCAAACCCACCTAATTGTGACATATTTGGATTAATAGACTGAACACTCAATGGGCAATGGTCAACTACATGCAATGGCAGGTGGCAGTGCCATCGTAATCAGTCTCAGACTGACGATGACAAGCCACTTGAGGATCAGTGTCACTAGTTAAACCATTCCCCAGCCTACAGTCATTGAGGTGGACCTCGCCGTCCAGGAAGGGTGGGATATGGTGTAGCTTGTTAGACTACCCTAGGATATTATAAAGCCCAAGTGCTCTGTTGAATTGCTTATTACTAGCTTCCATACTATCACTCGAGGTTATACATTATTCTGGTATTGATCATTTTAAGCTTTATTTTAAAAATTAACAGCTGGTGCCTGAATAAAAAAAAACAGGCTTTTACAGTTACGTGTGGTTAGCTACATGCTACTGTATTACATATACAGTACCTAGGTAACTTTGATCTGGCCACTCAAGATGACAAATAGATAGTTTGAACTTACTATTTGTCTAGTTATGGCCTAATAATTGTAACGTACCGAATAATACTTTTGATATAGCATAATTTGATTGACAACATTGATTTAATTTATATTTCTATAGGAAATTTTGTTTAGTCTCCATAAGTCCTGCTATTTTCGAACTGCCCCTCTCAACCATTGAACTTGCCAATATTCCAAGACATATAAAACAAGGAACGTCAATGCAGGATAACCTCTGTTTAGATATTTTGCCAAAGGACTTAGTCCCAATTGAAAATGGATACTATTCGCTAGTGTGAAATGGGGCATACATTCATCTATTTGATAAACCTTTGGCAGCAAAAGATGCTCAAAAGAGGCATTTCAAACAGTCATTGAAAACTTCTAAAAAGAAAATTGATGTTAGCCAATTTGATCCTGATAAAAGGTTTATTGTCCCAAAGCATGTTTACAGAAGTAATGATTTTATTCTTGCCAAGGAAAAGGTTTTGTCTGCCATTGCTCAAGAACGTATATATAAAGCACTCAATCGCTATCTCATAAGTATGGTTGCAGAGCATTGTCATGAGACAGTTGAAATCGTTTCCCTTGAGAATCCTGAGTCAGTTGTTGTAGAAATGGCTTTCAAGAATATATTTGGCCCTTTGATGCCACTCCACGAAGTTACAAATAATGACTTCCTGCTAGCATGGATTGCTGACCAAAGTGTCCCATCAGACAGCCTTGTTATTAAAGGAGATAAATATCCTATTGACGACTGTCACTTTTCATGCAAACTCTAAACCTGACTTTTTTTGTTTAAGGAGGAAAGTTTGAGGATTGTAGTTGATCGAATGAATGAGTCACAGGTGAGTCACTGGATGAAGAAACAGATGAAGTGATGGAAGACACAAATGAAGATGCAAGTGAAGATAGGATGCTGACAGTACTCCAGGGAATTGCTGGAGAGAGCAAGATGGTTAATATCACGAAATATGGCTTAGCTAGCAACACTAAATACCAGCTACAAGCTAACATGTTAGCTGTGGCTGGTATTTTGGCCATAATGGCTTTGGAGAATGACTTGGAATTTAAAAAATTGTCATATTAGGGATTGGATGTATCTATGAAACAGATAAAGCATATTCAATAGTTCTCACATTGGACTTTAAGTGGCAGCTATGGGAGTTTCAATTTGGTGAAGTACTCGCATATGCATTAAGAAGTTGTGGTTTCGTTAAGTGGTAACTCAATGATATGAAGTAATGACAATTTTTTAAAATACATAACTTGTTGAACTTAATAAAGATATACTCATCTCTTAAGATTGTTTATTTGCTGTGCTGTGTTATAATTTGGTCATAATATTTGTGCCATTATATATGTGTATAGCTAGTTGTTGCACACAACATTAAGAAGGATTGCTACTTTGCATTTTTTATAAACGGAAAATATTAGGAAGAACTGTCACTATAATTGGACCATGCCCATTATTCAAATCAATAGCAAATGAAAATGTACAAATTTAAATGAAAGTAATAATATTTGTTCCAAAAAAAACATTCTATTAGCAACATTCTAGCAATATTTACCAGCAAAATTCCTTTCCCTATGTAAAACCAACACATATTTGATGCAACCATCTATAGAGCACACTTCACATTCCATCCATTTCTATGCTCTAGAATGTACACACTTCTTCACTAGGCAATCTGTATCAATGGTAAAATCTAGATGCTAAGTAAACATAATGACTACTGTAAAGCTATGGTCAGTTTCAGTTGAGTTGCACAAGCACCACCCCTTATAACTTTTTATTATTAATGCTAGCAACCTGAAACTTGACATAGTTGCATAATGGGTTCATCCGAAAATCTGTACCAACTTTTGAGTTTCTAGTTACTTTGGAAGGTTCTAAATGGGTTCTTCCACTCTAGTTGAAATAGAGCCGCCATGATGAATCATTACGTTTACCTAACATCACACTCGTGAATATCATTTGCATCTCATTATTATTTAAGGAAATTAAATGTTTTTTATGTTATAAAATAAAAGTAGACAAATAAGGTCCTCTAAAGAAGCAGGCACTCAACTAGCAGTCTATACTACTGGGAAACATCTGCTATGTCAGTCCACAGCCTTCTTGATCGCCGTTTTTCTTCATGACCCTCAACCTAGGTTGTTATCTTCTGTATTGCAGGTCTTTGTCAGCTTTGTGACAGAGAAAAGTCTAGCCAGTTATAGTGAAAGGTAGTAGTATTCAAAGCCAGGATAAAATAGACAATAAAAGGTCCTAGAGGTGAAGAAACACTCAATACTCAATGAAAGGGTTTGCTTGCACTTTGCCACCATTTTGGGTGTGGCTAGGAATGACGGTTTGTGATGCAACCATTGATTTACTTCCTGTGGCAACTCAAATGAAACTGACTATACCTGTAGCTGAAACTGCCTGCCTCACTACTTGTGCATAAACAATAATAATTAATATTGCAATTGATTATTATCTACCTGATGCACTTTTCTCTTGGGCATTTTTCTTCTTTCTACTTCAGTACAAGTAACTAAAAACATTAACAATAATAACTTTTAATAATTTTTATTATTCTTAATAGTAATTACCTGGTGCACTTTTCTTTTGCACTACAACTTTCTGTTCAGTACGAGTAACTAATAATGATAATAATAATAAGAATAAGAACAACTATAATTTAACTACCTAGTGCACTTCTCTTTTGTACTATATCATTCTGTCTCTTTCCTTATGTACCGGTAACTAATAATAATAATAATAACAACAGCAACAACAATTTAATTACCTAGTGTACTTCTGCTTTGTACTTTAACTTAGAAGGTGAGCTATTAATTTCTAAAATTTACATTAAATTATATCCATGTAGATTCTATTTAACTCTGCAACAATTATCATTGTCTGCAAAGTAGGGTTCAAATTTTCAGATATTTTTAATCAACGTTTATTATTATTAATTTAAGTAATAATTATGATTAAACTCAATCGCCTTGTTTCTTTCATTTCTGACAACCCTACTTTTTGTTATGTAATAGAAATTTTGATTTACTTGCTGTATAAATCATTTGGCAGATGCATGGCTTAGTGGGTGCACCAACATGTAGTATGCACCCTCTGTACTCATGCATTTCATTATAGGGATTTGTCTCACATTAGCTACAACTAAACTGATAGATGATCACTTTATAATCATTACTTTTTAATCTCCTGGTTAGGCTTGGAAAGTTACTTGTAGTTATGTATGAACTTCAAATTAAGCAATCCAATTCCTCAATTACTATGACAAGTATATATTTTTAACTGTTTTTTCTAAGTGAAGAATCTTTGTGGTTTTATCAGTTATTAAGTAAAATTATCTTTTTTGCTGTTGATATTTTTGTCTTAATTGTAACAAGGAGAACAATTACGATAATTATAAATATTATTACAAATGATTGAAAATATTTTTAAAGTTATAATTAGTCTAGTGAGAGCACCCATGATACAGTAATGAATGAAAGGGAGAAAAAAACCATAAATTTTAGAAAGGAGATTTGGTTTAGTGTTGAGCACTACAGGGACACATGACAGATTCTGGATCATTATTTCTTGAAAAAATATACCGGAAAAAATAATTATTATTAATTATATAGTTATTATTAATTATATAGTAGAAAGAGAAAAAAGAGAAAAAGGTCAACAGAAAGAAAGCTACTTTAAGTGTCTGGCTTTAAGTACTGAGCGGAGAAACTACCCACACATTTCACCATAATAATTTCACTAAGTTTTTTGAAATACAATTCAATGAACAAGAGAGAATGAAATAAAAATAAGTAGTTGTAAAAAAGCATTGAGCTTAATAACAGGCAAGTTAATAAATAATAATAAATTTATTGTGACCCTAATTGACAAAAGGTATCATATAGCGGATAGGAAAATCGGTCTTTATAGCCTTAAAAATCGAATTTCCTGAGCTTAATTTATCATAAAATTACTCCAGAGGATGCAAAAAGTTACTATGTAGCTTTTAGAAACAATAGTTGTCCAACAGAGCACTCACAGGTTGATATTTAGATGAATTTCAAAATCCGCCATAAGGTACCTCTTGTCAATTATGGTCACATTAATTATACTATATACAGTTAAGAGAGTTGATGGGCATTGGGATGAGATGTACTCCACTCGGTTGACTTATGGCAATTGAATATGAATGTTGCCCATCCGCAAAAATTTTAACCTATGACTGGAATGTGCTGCTACAAATGTGCCATGTTTACTGTTCATCCTTGATTCTAGCTATGCCAGGGACTTCCAAATCAATTTTAAGGCTTGTGTTTCATTGACATCAAAACCTGCCAGTAAATCGAGGCATAGATATGATCGAAGGATGCCAATTCCAAATAGACAACCTCCATTCCAAGTTTTAAAGATTCCAAAGAGTCTGGAGATAACAGATATTCACTCATCGATACCTCAGCACTGCTATGTGGCTTTTTCACCAGTTAAAAAGAGACCAGAGACGAGACTAGAGCCTCCACTTCAATTTCAATTTATTGAAACCGTGCCCCTTCCCTAAAAAAGGAATCGGTCTGTTATGGTATCATTTGCTTGCTGCCTTTAATTTGTGTTTCTTTTTGTTAGTTATCCTAATCAATCCACCTCTCTTACTTGATCTTTGTGACGTTAAAACAGGGTTGCTCTAGCTCTTCTTTAATTATATTGAGTTCTGGCAACACTAATTTATTGCGACACTGAGCTGAGATGGTGTCTTATCTTTCAAGGAAGTAGGCTGTATGACTATAGCTATAATTGTGCTACTTGATGAGTCATCTCATTTCCAAAACTATCAAAAATTGTCTACTATGATGATTATGTAATCCATTTTTTTCTTTTAATAGGGATTTTTAACTTAGTATGTCAGGTGGTGGTGAAACCAATCTTTCGAAATTTGACACTAATACCTTTCTTTACTTGTATCAAGTATAAAGCCTTTAAAATGTTGAAACTATGAAACAAAACTTCAAAATAAAAACTTTGGTATGTTCTATTTTTAATTTGAATTTTGTTTGATAATGTAGGTCTACTTGGTGACAGAGGCTTCAATTGGTTTTCTGCCTTTAAGTAGCTTCTTGTATGTCAAAGTTTTTCAACAATAAAGGATACATTTTTGGAACTCTCTCTATATCTGAAGACATTTTTAGAAACCTCCTAACTGAAATGCCTCAAGTTAGTTTATTTTGGGTATAAAAGCCTTTAACTCACCTGTGATGTGATGTTCATTGTTAACATGTATTTTGCATTTTGTAGTTGTGGAGAAGAGAATGATTTAGTTAATGACTTGAAGAGCATTGCTTGGAAAGATCTATAATATAGGAATATACCAGACAATGTGGTATGTTTTTAAATGATTTGACAGCTCCATGTTCTTGTTATGAATGTGTCACATACATGTACCGTATTTTCTCGAATAAGGGCCCTAAACAAATAAATGCCTATCCCTACTATAGTACCACTATAGATATGCTTATTTAAGCCATTATAATGTACTTTTCTGTTTATAGTCGCTCAAATATCCTAATTGTTCAATAACAGTCTTCAGAACATAGAGTTGAGTGTTTGAGCTGGGGTTTTTGCACTGTTTCTTTTTGTGATTGACGCCTCTGTTAACTAATAAACGCCTGGGACCTTACTAGAGGAAATACAGTATATTTATGTATGTCAAGTTGTCATTTTAAGTTTTGTTTTGAAAAGTTGCTTCATGAAATCAGCTAATGATGTAGGGTTGCTGCTAAATATTGAAAGTGGTAAAAACATTTTAAAACCTAATCTTTTTGTTTGTAGCCCATTAGAATTGAAGGACTTGTTGTAACTTTGCGAAGCATGATGATCATCAAGTGCGATAATGCTTCAGCAAATTATTTCACATATTTTTTAACAGAGACAGTGAGAGCATACTTGACCATAGAAAACATACTTCGATATGTAAGTTTTACTTTTTTTATAGTTTTCTTTTGATTTGTGTATTTGTTTCATTTATTGTAGCTTTACTCCCAAGCTGACAAGTGATATAGATGGTTTTGAATTTATGGTGAAAATTCAGCAATCCTTTACACAGCAATCATGCATCTGAGAAAAGTCCTGAACTGGAAAAGGATGAAATCTCTTCGAATGATGTGGATCACATTTCTGAGTCAGTGCAGACATGGGGTACGTAATAGCAATAGATAATAATACTAATAATATAGATTACATGATTTGAAGTACCGTGTAGAAGGAAATTGTGTAGTGAAATAAAATTGGTGTTTTGATACCCATTTGCCAAAATTTAAAATCTACCATTTTGACCA
This sequence comes from Amphimedon queenslandica, assembly GCF_000090795.2. Lineage (NCBI taxonomy): Eukaryota > Metazoa > Porifera > Demospongiae > Haplosclerida > Niphatidae > Amphimedon > Amphimedon queenslandica. Next base: position 283,489 of record NW_003546303.1, on the reverse strand, counting down.
AATATGCTCTTGGTCAGTGGCACTTAGCCACTAATTCGGCACATTTGAAATTTGCCAATCACCAAAATTTTGCAATTTGCCAAATTTAACTCCCTCCGAAATTTCATTCCATTCAGCAGTGGTAAAAGGCAATTGTAAAGTTGTAGCAGTATTGCACCATTTTTAAACTCATAATAATAGTAATTTCTTGTTACAGTATGTAATACTGTCTATAATAAGTGTGACTTGTTTAAGGTACATTGGTTAAAGGGACATGTTCTTCGAAGCAAATACATGTATTTTGAAAAAGCAGTATTTTTCAAGATAGCATCATGTTTATTATTGATAATTGTGGCTGCGCCATTAAAATTAGGAAAATAGCTACTGGTAATGTTTCTGGTGTTTCTATACCTAAGAGAGGGTCTTCAGGTTGTAAAAGAGCTAATACTGGTAAAACAAGTGTTCTAAAGATGCCTATTTCTGGTTCTACACCTGATTGGTCTGTCTACTCCCTGTACAGTGACGCATGCATCCACTCTACTTCTGTGAACGTGTCCCTTTATGCTACCTGCAGCATTCCACCTCAACGGAATGCAATGATGACTTGCTCTAAGTGTCTGTGATAAACCGGTTTTGCGATTATTTAACTGTTATTTATAAGAAAAACCACATATATGTTCTTTTTTAATACAACAATTATTGTTTAATCAAGCCTGTCACAGCACATGTTTACTTAGTAATGGCAGCAATGCAGGCAATCTCTTCGTAAGTACAATTGATTAATTTGCAATTCAAACATTGTCAGAGTGTGCTGCTTTGGTCACAATTTTGATCTTGTGATTAAGAAATGACTAGACATTCAACTGGTACAGAGAGCATTTACATCGTGTCATTGTTTGGTTGATATATTTCACCATAGTTATGCGAGACATACATGTATCTACTTGATAGGGGTCTACATTTTTCATGATTTCTTGTATACTAGAGCAGCAGTGAGCACTATCTGCTGTCATTACAGATGAAAGGAAGTACATGTATTAGCATAAAATGCCTAATGATTTTGCATATGCAACTTGAGAAGTGGTTTATGATATACATGAGCCATTGTCAACTTTAACTGATGCTCTTGCTGGAGAATAACAAGTTACAGCATCAGCAGTTATTCCAGTACGATATTATGTTAAAAGCATACTGGAGCCAGCAGAAGGTAGATATTTTAAAATACTATTAGTCTTGCTTCATTTGTTGACCCAAGATTTAAGCACTGGCATCTAGTAAGAAAGAAAGAAAGAGTTGATGTTATGAGAAAGGAATGTATGGATTTTACTTACAACCTTGCAGTACCACTAATCAAAACATTGTTCACTAATACCATATAGCTTGAAATTTTCGTGGAATGCAAATTTCGTGGGTTTCGTGGCCCACGAAATTTAAACCAACGAAATCATTGAAGTGCCTTCCCCTTACTGGCTACGTAAACTGTCAACCACATAATTAAACCAGGAATTGCCCCACCCAGAGCAAACAACGAAAATATTAACCCACTAAAATTTAACTATACAGTAATTGTAATTTTTAAGTATCCTGATAATTATTGCATTTTAGAAATAATCAAAGAAGGTAAAAAATCCAATGATTCAAAGAGATATACATTTTCATCTAGAATTGATTTGATGCAGTTTTTCATTCTGATTATTTTCATAGCATAGCATTTGGCACTCCTTTCAATGTCTACGGCTTCCTGGCAAAGAAATGATATGATTCAAAATACCGGTTGTAGAGTGACACAAGAATACTTTAATTATGGCTGTAATTCTTATATGCAGATGAGATAAGAAAAGAAAGGGAAAAATGTCTTTTATTTAGGCAATTTTTGGTCCAATCCAATGATTTAGCTTTGTTGTACCATTTCTGAAGGCGACTTTAAGTCCTTATGTGCAACTTATGTGGTTAGAGAAATATTTGATCAAGCAATGACGGCAAAAAAAGCATTTGCAACAATCATTGAGAACATTGATGTTGGCCCATTTGATGCTGATAAAAAGTTTATTGTCCTAAAGCATGTTCTCTAGCTGGTATGGTGGCATTTTGCATCACACTATGTAAACGAATTCTTAAAAATTAATGTTAAATAAAAGTTGTGTGTAATGCACTTTATAAAATTGTAGTATTGCTTTCTTGTGAACCACAATAAATTAATAAATTAAAATTACTCATCTTTTTAACCTCACTGCGTCATTTGTATCATTTGGTATACCTGAAACAAGCACTGTGAACAATACTATTTGCAATGATTGTAATACTGCAGGCTGGTTATCAAAATTTTACCTAGCCTTGGAGGCCTTGTGTGCTAAACGATGGGAGCTACTGTTTTTCTGCATAGGCAATAACTCCATTTACTATGTCAATAGTAATAATATCATGAAAGGCGTTACCATACTGTATGATTATACTGATTATGGTGCATCATTTTAAACTGTTTCAAAAGGAAACTTGTGATTGTCCCATTGAATGCTGATATAAAGTTAATTGTAGCAAAGCGTGTTTGCAGAAGTGATCTTTATTTGCTATGAAATGGCTTTGTCTACCATTACATTGGAACATCTATATCTGCCTCTGCAGCACTCAATTTGCTATCTCGTAAGTATGGATTAAGACAACTGTCAATATCATGCACTGAGTCAGTTGTAGTCATTTTCAGGGCATATATTTCTGTAAGAGTCTGCTTTTTTCCAAGTAAAACAGTACTTAATTGCATTTTTCTGTACATGTATGTCTGTATGGGCAAAATCAGTTACATAATCTATCAGGTGGTTAGATTCTAAGTCTTTAATAATAATAATTTCAAAATTCATTGAAATTTCTTAGAGTCACATTATTTTTTTTGTGTTAAAGAATTGCCTGAGCATATCGATATAGCATATCCAGTTTGTCTTAATATTTTGACATATCCTCATCTGGTGAGCTGCTGTGGACATAATATCTGTGGGACATGCAAAGTTAGTAATTGATCTTGTCCTTTGTGTAAAGAGGGGTAATATCAAGCAATACCTGAATAGAAAGTGCTTGTGTATTCTCAATGGATTGGAGGTCCTCTAGCATAGGAGGCACCTTGTGCTCAATGATTTGAGTTACTGTTTTGCATTGTCATTATATCTCAATTTACTTTGTCAATAGTAGTAATATTGTAAAGGCCATTATACTGACTATAGTACAGCTTTGTTACTTTGATACTTTATCAAAACAGTCAAATAGAATGGGGAGGCCTTTAGTGTACTGTGTCTTTAATCACTAATCAAAACATTGTTCACTATGTATTTCAGTATCATGATGATTACTGCATTTTAGAACTTATTAAAGTAGTAAAAAATGTGATGATTCACTAAACTATCAGATATTGTTAAGCCCTATGTTTTCATTTAGAATTGATTGAAGACTGTTTCTTATTTTTAGCATTTTCTTAGCACTTGGCACTCATTTTAATGTCCTAGGCCTTGCTGGCCAAAAATGACATACACATGTTACTTCCACTTATTCAAATAGCAGTTGTAAAGTGACTGAAGAATGCTTTAATTGTGTTTATAATTACTACATATATTATACAAAAAGAAAGTCTTTTATTCAGGCAATTTTTGGTCCAATCCCAATCTAAGGCAACACTGTACTTTTTCTAAAGCCGACTTTGATTCCTTTTATGCAGCTGCTGTGGTTACAAAAATATTCGATCAACCATTGATGGGAAAAGTTGCCCAAAAATGGCATTTCAATGTGTCATGAAGAACTTCTTAAAAGAGACTTGATGTTGGCCCATTACATGCTAATAAAAAATTTATTGTCCCAAAGCATGTTCACTAGCTTTTATGATGGGTGCTATGGAAATGAATTCTTTAAAATTAAAGTTAAATATAAGGGGTTGGTAATGGACATTGTATAGTATTACTTGCTTCTGATCCATGATAAATTAATCAATTAAATTACGCATCTAATTTACCCTTCAACAATTATATTTCACTATTGTAGTTGAAATATAGAACAATACTAATTATGGTACACCTGTAAACAGTTTAAAAAGGAACTTCATGTTTGTTCATTGGATGCTGATAAAAAGTTGATTGTGGCAAAGCATGTTCACAGAAGTAATCTTCATTTTTCTTGCTAAGGAAATTGCTGCATCTGCCATTTCACGGGAACATGTATCTGCCTCTGAAGCACTCAGTTGCTGTCTCGTAAGTTTGGTTGAAGAGCATTGTCAATATCATTCCACCTAACATTCCTGAGCCAGTTGGCTTATTATGACTGATTTCAAAAAATGGATGACTGATCAATGTGCCCCTTGTCCTTAAAGGAGACAAATATCCTACTGATGACAATGTCACTTTTGATGCAGATTCAAATTGATGGCAAAACAAAATACCAATTACAAATCAACATGCAGGTATTTTGCCCAAAACTGCATTGGACTTTGACAAAAAGTTGTCATTTTTGGTATTGGCGTTTTACTTATGAAACAGACAATGCGTATGTATATGTAGTAGTTCTGAAATTGGGCTTGCAGTGGCAACTGTCAGAGTTCTTCACATATCATGAACCCAATCGAATTGTTAAAGCAGTTGTATAACACAAAAGCAATAAAAATCATGTAATACTGTGTAGTGGAAAAATTTAGCAGATATGTTTACAGTCATTTTCAAGGCCTTAATTCTCGTAAGCTTCTGCTTTTTGCAATCTAAAACAGTATTACATTGCATTTGTGTTATAACCTTTGCTAAATTTTAAAACTTCTTTTAGTATTGAGAATAATAATGATAAGTCCCTCTATGAAGCTGCTGTGGTTACAGAAATATTTGATCAACTAGTGACAGCAAAAAGGCATTTCAAAAAATCCTTGAGAACTTTTAGATATTGATGTTGGCCCATTTGATGGTGATAAATAGCTTATTGTCCCAAAACATGTTCTATGTTTGCATGTTATTGTCCAAAAACAACTTTTATATAAAAGTTGAGTGTAATGTGCTGTCTATAGTATTGCATGCTCCTGAACCATGAAACATTAATAAATTAAGTTACTTATCCTTTTCACCCCCACTGCTTAGCGTCATTTCTATCCATTTGGTATAGTTGGAGCAGGCACTGTTAACTATACCCTGGCGATCATTATAGTACTGCTGGCTGGTGTTTTTTATCAGTATAAAAATTTTACGATACACTATCATTGCAGTTATAAAGTTTATTTAGCCTTAGAGGCACCATGTGCTAAAGGATGGTAGTTACTGTTCTTCTACATTGTCATTATCTCCATTTACTTTGTTAATAGTAGTAATGTTGTGAATGCCATTGTACTGAATATACTTTATTGATTTGGTATTTTATCAAAACAGTCACATAGACTTGGTAAACCTTTAGTGTACCATGCAACTTGATACCGTTATAGACAGAAAATTTTGCGGCAATTTAATTTTGCGTTTTCAATAAATTATTTTAAATGTTTTTAATTTTTGCGAATTAAAATTATGCAATTTGGCCACGTTTTCTTGACCCCGCCCACTTATACGCCACGTGTACGTCAAGATCGTTGATGGATTTTGTAACAATCAATAGCTGTGTGAGAGGGCATCATATCTACAAGGAAAACTGGGATCCTGTCACTAGAATGTCACAAAGAAGCAAGCAACTCTCATGATCCTTATGCAGTTGCCATAATGAAAGGTGTGGACGTCGTCGGACATATACCAAGAAAGATCTCAGCAGCATACTCGCTATTTCTTGACAAAGAAGATGCCATTATAATTTGTACGATTACAGGAGAACGATGCCATACATTAGATTTACCACAAGGAGGTTTGGAAGTTCCTTGTAAGTTGACTTTTCGAGGAAAAAGAAAGGACGTTGACAAAGTCAAAAAATATTATGTCATCCAGTAACTCTGAAGAGTACTAGTAAATCTGGTGTGATTTCTCCACCAAAGAAGAAATTAAAGATAGAAATTAACAGTTATAACAACACCCAACTAAATCAGTTGCCTGCACTTAGTCATTGTGATGTACAGCTGTTAAGTGAAGATGACAAAAGGATCATAATGGGAAATGGCTCAGTGATACTGACATAAACGCAGCTCAACGATTACTAAAGAAACAGTTCCCAAACCTCTCAGGATAATTGTTAACTTTGATTCTTCCAAATGTAAAAGATCCCATTCCTTCTGGTACAAGAGCACTTCAGTTTCTTCATATCAAAACCAACCACTGGATTGTTGCTTCCACACTAGACTGTCTACTACGTGAAGTGAAGTTGTTTTAATCAATGTACAGATCTATTGATGTTTTGACAATGAATTTGTAATGTCAAGTATTTGGAGGAGGTATTTCAGTGACCTTGGAAGTACCACAATTACAAAAAGCAATTTCTGACTGTGCTGTGTTTGCAATTGCCACTTGCACTGCATTGGCTCATGGAATAACTCAAAAATTCAATGAAAAGGAAATGAGACATCACTTACTCCCTTGTTTTGAGAAGGCAGAACTTTCACCATTACCTATATAATTACTATCATTAATGCTATTATTTAAGTAGTTCATCAATTCTTGGTTCATTTATTATTATTATTATTGTAAATATTATTAATCTATCAATTTATTATAAGATATAACTTAAAACACTAGTAATTGCATCTATAATTCCAGCCTTTTTAAATCCATTGATTGCAAGTTGAGGACGGTCTTAAACTGAATTAAAAGTAGATATAATCCAACCAGCACTTCTGCGTTTGACAGCAGCAGATGAAACGTCAACTTAAATAGATTCTATGCCAGGTGATTCTCTTAACTGCTTTCTTACTTCTTCAGCATACCAATGCTGAAAGTTCTTTTTCAGTTCACTCTTCATTGGCTTGTTAATCGAAATATCTAGGGGTTGTAATGTGTCAGTACAATTGGGTGGAACAATCACACTTCTTATATTGTGTTTATTCAGTACCGCTTTCACAGCTGGAGTGGTTTGGCCCTTAAAACTGTCATATATATATATATAGCAAGAGTTGGATATAAAGCTGAAAGGCCTAACTCTGCTCTTTTTTCGTTCAAGAAAGGAATAATTATCTTCTCCAAATACCTGATCATGGTTTCCTCAGTTGACCAGTGATTTTTGATATGCCATATATCCCATCCTGGTGGGCCAGTAATCTTGGGATGACAACGCACTGTTTTCCCTGGTAAATCAGCTGTGGAGAAAGATACTGAGCAGTTGCAGTCACTGCAAAGACACCTGTAATTTGTCGCTTATCATCAGAATGTTTATTAGGGAAAAGCTTATCTTTAGCCTGATGCATCGTCCACTCCCCTGTAGGGATGAGTTTCATTCAGGTTTGATCCCAGTTAAACACTAATTGTATAGGTATATCAAACATTAAAACTTCTGCTGAGATGTCAGCCAAAAATTCTTTCACTAGTTCAAAATCATCCACTGTCACCTTCGCAGCATTTGAGCATTTTCTTTTTACATATCCCATCCTCTTCATCAATGACTTTGCCCAAGAAGTGATAGACAAATGACCACCATTTTGACAGAGCAATGATGGATTTTTAGCAAAAACAATACCCATGGCCATAGCAACAGCGACGGAAGTGTTAATCACACCAACAGTCTTTCTAGTCTCTTTAATGTAGCCTTGGATGCATTAATCTAACTTGTCACCAAGAAGAAGAGGTCTCCCCTGTCTCTTTGTAGGCAAAACTGTAACACCAGTAGATGGACACAGACCGTCACCCTTCGAGTCAACAGATTCAACACAGGTTTTCAACTCTTCAAAATACTCTCCTCTAAACTTCTTGGCTGTACTTTCTGGAATATTTCTTCCATATACTTTAGAAAAATGATTACAAGCTCTTCTTGGCCCATTCTCCGCTGTATAATTCCTAATAGCTGCACTGTTTTCTGGGCTGTACTTGTTGTACTGGCCACGACCTCTTTTCCTGGATTCTTTGACAATATCAGCTACCACTTTTTTTTTTGACAGAAAAAAACAGCTAAGGTTTTGTCGGTTTCATTGTATCCCTGGAAAAGTACTGAAAGAGAGGAATTTTTTGACGTACACGCGTACAAACAATGCTAATGATACACGCCCATTAAGCCCATGTGATTTTTATTTTACGGTTTGAAATTATGCGTTTACTTTTAAAACGCAAAATTAAATTCCCGCAAAATTTATCGTCTATACGGTACATTGTTCACTTATAATTATTCAATTTAAGTACGATGATAATTATTGCATTTATAAATTATCAAAGTAGCTAACAAAATCTGATGATTTGAAGAAACATATGTATTTTTAAGTCCTACATCTTAATCTAGAATTGATTGGACACTGTTTGTTATTCCAATCATTTCCGAAGTACTTGGCATTCGTTTCGATGTGTAAGGCTTCCTAAGGCCAAAAAATGATAACTTCTCTTGATTCAAACACTAGTTGTCGGTCAATTTTTGGCGCAATACTAGGATAAGGCAATGCTGTACTTTTTCTGAAGCTGACTTTTAGGCCTTATATGCTGCTGCTGTGGTTACGGAATCATTTGATCTACCAGTGATAGCAAAAAAATGCCAAAAAGAGGCTTCTCAAAGATTTATTGAGAGCTTTCAAAAGAAAAGTTTATTTTGGCCCAGGGGATGCTGATAAAAAGTTTGTAGTCCCAAAGCATGTTCACTAGCGTGCATGATGGCATTTTGCTTCGCACTTATCAATATATTGTTCATTGATAATTTTTGTGTATAATTATAATTATTACATTTTAGAAATTAGCGAAGTTATTTAAAAAATCTGATGATTCAAAAAACTATTAGATATTGTTAAGTACTACATTTCCATTTAGAATTGATGTAAGGCTATTTGTTATTTCATATATTTTGTTGGCATTTGGCACTCCTTTCAATGTCTGCGGCTCGCTGGATGAAGAATGACAACTTCTACTGATTCACACAGCAGTTATGGAGTGACTGAAGATTGTCGTTATAATTAATACCCATATATACACAGGAAGAAAGGGATCAATTTGTCTTATATTCAGGCAATTGTTGGTCATATTCAAGGCTTTTGCAATGCTGTACTTTTTCTTAAGGCGACTTTAGTCCATGTATGTATCTGCTGTGGTGACAGTGACTTTAGACATTGAATATTACAGTATTTAGTAATAATGTTGCCATGGCTGAAGTTTTGTTAAAAAAGATAGAAATTTATAGTCAATTCTAAAGCTTCTTATGAAAAACTACATACTGACATTGTTATGCGGGTTCATGCCACTGTATCACCAGGAGTAACTTATGATAAATAAATTAAATTTAGTATATACTCAATAAGTATGTGCTGAAATATTATTTCATTTTTATATAATTTCGTGCCAGTATCTGTAAATAAATTTACGTAAAAATTATAAAATTGCATTATTTGTGACCATAATTGACAAAAGGTACCTTATGGCGGATTTTTAAACTCATCATTATAATGAAAAATAACAACCTGTGAGTGCTCTGCTGGTCAACAATTGTTTCTTAAAGTTACATAGTAACTTTTTGCATCCTCTGGAGCAGTTTTATGATAAATGGAGCTCAGGAAATTGGATTTTTTAGGCTATAAAGACTAATTTTCCTATCCGCCATAAGGTACCTTTTGTCGATTATGGTCACATTTGCATATTAAAAATTATCAAAGAAGCTAAAAAATGTGATGATTCAAAGGGCTATCTGATATTGTTAAGTCCTATATTTTTATCTAGAATTGATTGGTGGCTTTTTATTATTCAGATAATTTCCGTAGCACTCGGCATTCCTTTCAATGTCTAAGGCTTGCTGTCCAATAAAAACAACTTCTTTTGATTCAAATGCCAGTTGTTGAGTGACTGATGTATGCTTTAAGTATGGTTATAATTACTACATATATATATATACAGAAAGAAAGGGAAAAATGTCTTTTATTCAGGCAATTTTTGTTTGAATCTAAGACTTTGGCAATGCTGTCCTTTTTCTGAAAGCAACTTTGAGTCCTTATGTGCAGCTGCTGTGGTTACAGAAACTTTTGACATTGAACAGTACAGTATTTAGCGTTAATTCTGCTATGGCAGAACAAGCAAGAGCACACTGCAGTTCATAATGAAGGAGGGTCACAACTTTTACCGTTTATCTGGACAAAAAATGATGCTGTTTCGGCTATAGCACAGTGGGAGGACAGTGTTGTTGGGAGTGGGTCTGTAGTGCAGTGTCTGCTAAGATACCGTACAAAGTTACCTGTTAGGAAACTCATTTTTAATTTTTTTTAATTTTTTGCTTTTTGGATGCATGATTTATGGATTAATTGAGTGTACTGGGCATACTTTAAGTTTGCGCGAATAATGATTCAAAGACGTTATTTAGTGTAGTACCTACTGTATCTGTTGATTGGATTTATTGCCATGTTAAAGGGGGCACCTCTCACACCATCTCTCGTGCTTCTCATTTCAATCCAAAATGATGAACTTCACTACTCAGTTCATCTTTTTCTCTCTAACTTTTTTTGAAAGCTGTCTCATCATCATACTATGGAAAGTCATTGGCCAAGGATAATTGCGTTTTTCTTTGCAATTACTGACCTTGGTAGTTGACTTAAATCGAGCTATTTTGGAACAGCCACTCTCAACTGTTGAACTTGGCAATGATGCAACTTGCATGAATGTCATGCAGAATAACCTCTTAGATATTCTGCCGAATGAGTTAGTCCCAAATAAAGCTGGCTGCTACCACCCACTATTGAGAAAGGGGCCTATATCAATTAACCAGTGACAGCAAAAGAGGCATTTGAAAAAATCATTTACATCGTCTTAAAAAATTGATGTTGGCACATTGGATGCTGATAAAAATTTTATTGTCCCAAAGCATTTTCACTAGCTTGTATCATGGCATTTTGCATGGCACTGTAAATGAATTCAAGTTAAGCACGGGCTTTGCCCCGGTAGAAACTTGCAGCCATAATTATATTCATTAGTTATTATATTATGCACAGTATTGAACAGTGGGAGGACTGTTAACCACAATAGTTAGCACTGTTAACCACAATAATTTAGCACTAACCTGAATGTTACAAGTGTCCATTCAAGTACCAGGGCAGTTATAGGTCTTAAATATTAAAATTCATTTGCCCAAACTGCCCCAATCAATAGTTAAAGGTACACTTAATTATTTAGATATAATAGAATAATTAATTAGATATATGAATGATTAATTAATTTTATGAATAATTATTTAAGTGCCCTAGTAGCTGGAGAAGGCTAGATACGACTATGTGTGCAATGCACTGTATATAGTATTGTCTGCTTCTCAACCGTGATAAATTAATCAATTAAATTACTCATCTTTTTCAACCTCTCTGCTTGGTGTCCAAGTATTTTGTTAGCACTTGGCTCTCCTTTCAATGACTGAGGCTTGATTGCCAAAGAATGACAACTTCTACCGATTTAAATGTGGAGTGACTGAAGAATGCTTTAAGTATGGTTATAATTGCTACATATTTATGCAGAAAGAAACAAAACACTTATATTCACGCAATTTTCAAGGCTAAAGCAATGCTGTACTCCTTCTGAACGTGACTTCAAGTCTGTATTTGCAGCTTTTGTGTTTGCAGAAATATTTTATCCATCATTAATGACAAAAGAGGCCCAAAAGAGGCATTTTGATGATTCATTCAGAACTTATCACAAAACTTGATGTTGCCCCATTGGATGCTGATAAAAATTTCTTGTCCCAAAGCATGTTCTCTACCTTGTATGTCCGTTGGCATATGGCACTATGTAAATGAATTCTTAGAAATTAAAGTTAAATAAAAGTTTTTCGTAAAGCACTATGTATATTAATCTCACTGCTTGGCATCATTTATATTCATTTGGTGTACCTGGAGCAAGCACTGGTAAAATTACCATTGCCAATCATTGCACAACTTCTTCGTAGCAATGAAATTGTACGAAAGACTATTATTGTGTCATAACGTGGGAATGAGGCACTGTCTTGTAAAGGATGGGAGTTACTGTTTTTCTTCATTGTTAATATCTCCATTTAATTTTCAATTGTTGTAATATTGTGATAGCCATTACCATACTGTATGATTATACAGACTATAGTACACCTTTAAAAAGTTTCTGAAATGAAACTTGATGTTGTCCCGTTGGATGCTGAGATAAATTTTATTTTGGCAAAGCATGTTGACGGAAGTAATCTTTTTCCTTGCTAATGAAAAGGCTTTGTCTGCCATTGCTCGGGAACACATATCTGCCTCTGAACCACTCAGTCACTATCTCATCAGTATAGTTGTAGAACATCAATTTGAGGTGTTGTAAATTGTATCAAATATTCCTCTGTCAGTTGTTAAAATGGCTTTTTGGAAAATATTTGGCCGTCCACGAGGTCAAAAATAATGACTTCTGTCTACCATGAATTGCTGATTAATATGTCCAATCAGACAGTCTTGTTATTATCAGAGATAAATATTGTACTAATTACTTTGTACTTTTCATGCAAATTCTAATCCTGATTTACATGTTTTTTTGCTTGACCGGAGAGAGAGTTTGGGGATTTTAGTTAATAGGATGAATGAATCTCTGGCTAAAGAAACAGATGAAGACAATGAATAAAGACACAAATGAAAGAGGATGTTGATTGTACTCCAGGGAATCGCTTGGGAGAGCAAGATGGTAAATGCCACAAAATATGGTATGGCCAGCAAAACTAAATACCAGCTACAAGCTATTGTGCACTTATTGAGGCCAAAATGGCATTGTAGTGTGACTTGGAATTTGACAAAATTGTCATATTTGGGAGTTGGTGTATCTCTAAAACAGGCAAAGCATATTTAAAACTTCTGACATTTGACTTTCAGTTAAAACTATCAGAGTTTTGCACATCGTCGAGCCAAATAGAGCTGGTGAAGTAGTTGCATATATGTTACAAAGATGTGTGATAACTCAAGAATATGAAGTTAATTAGAACTTTGTAATATTCATAATTTCTTTAAACTCATCTATTAAGATTGTTCATTTGCTTTGTGCCAATGATTAGTTCTGCTATAATGGACTGTGATTTTGGTCATAATAGCGGTGCCATTATATTTGTGTATAGCTAATTGTTGCTCACAACACAAAAGCAATAACATTATCATGTAATACTTTCTGGTTAAAAAGTATAGCGGATCTTGTTTAATGTCATTAATTTTTATAAGTTGCCACTATCTAAAACAGTATTAAATTTTGAGTCTTATAACCTTTGTGACATTTAACAAATTTTTATTAATGAGAATAATGCTGATGATTATGATGGTAAAGGTCGTATGTACCATGATCACGTACCTGTATTAAATAACAAATTCTGAAAAGCTTACTGAAAAGTTTTTTACATCTGATTGATAGTCAAGACTGAGCTTACATGTATAAGATGGCATTTTGCATGGCACTATGGCACAGCATGGCATTGGGATAAATTGGCACTCAATGCCTCCTCTGCTATTGCTGGTGTTAATCGGTGGGTGTATCATTTGTGGAAGGGTATTCCACATTTCATTTATTCCATGAAATACACAATTAGATTCTTGTTTCTATGGATTGTTCTGCATTTTAAGTGTTTCAGTACCATTGCCGAAAGCACAGAAGGTGATGAAACCATATATATATATAGATACTGAAACAGAAATGGAACTAATTCATTTTTGTTGCCAATCACTGTCTTAGTAAAGTTATCTGTTTTCAATAAATTTAACTTTCTTGATGTGTCTCATGGCTTGAGAGATACCATCAAGGGTAATTTTGTGACCAATTGTGAGGCTTCTGTGAACATTGGCTTTAATAATACACTTTGTAACCATTTGAAAGGGCTGATCACTCATTTAGTTATTTTTTTGCTTTTAAATTTTGAGTCTGGTATGTACATATCTTCCTTTTTTTTAATATTATTATGAATATGTGTTTATTAGAAAACTTAAAATAGGTTTTGAGTTCATCATATCTTGTCAATGAATTACTATGAAGTTTACCTAGCCTGGTGCTAAAGGATGGAACTTTCTGTTCTGCATTGCCAGTATAATGCTAATTATTGCATTTTAGAAATTATCAAACAGGCTGAAAAAATCTGATGATTCAAACAAATATCATATATCTGTTTTCAGTGGCGTAGCTACACTAGGGCCTACTGGGGCCAGGCCCCAGTTGCTATAATTTGTGCCCTGGTAGGCCCCTGTGGCTTACTGGAACTATTACAGAGAAAAACAAGCTCAAAAAGCTGTGGTCCATGGAGCAGCAGTCTAGCAAGCCATTTTAACAATTATGGTTACATTATTAAACTAAAATTAAAAATTATTAATACTCAGAAATGGTAAATACACAGAATAAGGCGTATTTTGTGCGGAATAAGGAGGTGTGGCCAAAATTGCGGCGCGCTTTGCGCTGCCAGTCCTATTCTCTAGCCCCTGTCCTTTTGCTGCTCTGCCTACGCCACTGTCTGTTTTATATCTAGAATGGATTGGACACTGTTTGTCATTCCATTTATTTTCATAGCACTTGGGACTCTTCAGTATCTAAGAATTGCTGGCCAAGAAATGATAAAACTTCTACTAATTCAAAATACCAGTTGTGGAGTGACTGAAAAATGCTTGAAGTATGGCTATAATTACAGGCGAGACAAGGAAAGAAAGGAATAATGGTGTTTTATTCAGGCAATTTTTGGTCCAATCCAAGGCTTTAGCAGTGCTGTACTATTTCTGAAGGCAACTTTGAGTCATTATATGCAGCTGATATGGTTTCAGAAATATTTGATCAATCAGTGATGACAAAAGAGGCATTTCCAACAATAATTGAGAACTTCAAAAAAATGATGTTGGCCCATTGGATGCTAATAAAAAGTTTTTTGTCCCAAAACATGTTCATGACATGTAGCTTGTATAATGGAATTTGCATGGCACTATGTAAATGAATTTTTAGAAATTCAAGTTACATAAAAGTTTTGTGTAATGCACCGTGTATATTTTTGCTTGCTTGTGAACCATGAAAAATTAATAATTTTAATTACTCATCTACTTAACCCTTGCTGCTTGTCGTCATTTTGTATCCAATTGGTATACCTGGAGCAAGCACTGTTTACAATACCATTTACATTAATTGTAATACTGCTGGCTGGTTATTGAAAAGTTGACCTAGCCTTGGAGGCACTGTGTGCTAAAGGATGGTAGTACTATTCTGCATTGTCAATATCTCCATTTACTTTGTCAACAGTAGTATTATCGTGATAGCCGTTACCATACTGTTTGATTATACTGATGATAGTACACCTTTAAACAGTTTCAAAAATAAACTTGATGTTGGCTCATTTGATGCTGATAAAAACTTAATTTTGGCAAAGCGTGTTCACATAAGTAATTTTTTTTGATGAGAAAAGGCTTTGTCTGACATGATACTGGAACATATATCTGCACTCAATTTGCTATCTCGTAAGTATGGTTTAAGAACATTGTCAATATCATGTGCTGAGTCAGTTGTCGTAGCCTTTTATATGGCTTTAATTTCTAAAGGATTCTGCTTTTTGCCATCTAAAACAGTATTAAAATATGGGCAAAGTCAGTTACATTAACCTGGTGGTTATGCCAAGGTCGTTAATAATAATTTCTTGCTTCATTGAATTTTGTTAGAGTCACATGTATGTTTCCTTATGGCCCGGTTTTGTAAAGAGTTTTTTGTGATAAAGATTTGCCCGAGCAGGTCCACTGGCATGTGAGGCACTGTGTGGTAACAGATTGAAGTTAGTGTTCTTCTGCACTGTCATTATGTTCATTTACTTTGTCAATAGTAGTAATATTGTCAAAGCCATTATACTGACTATGGCATAATTTTATTAATTTTAATAGTTTTTCAAAACTGTCACAGAATTGGGAGGCCTTTAGTTCACTCAGTGTGTAGTCACTAATCAATACATTGTTCACTTTTATTATTATAAACTTTAAGTATGAAGATAAATATTGCATACTAGAAATTATCAAAGTAGCTAAGATATTTGATGATTCAAAGAGCTACCAGATATTGTTTAGTCCTGTTTTAATTTAGAATTGAATGGAGGCTGTTTGTTTTCCAATTATTTTCCAAGCACTCTGCACTCCTTTCAATGTCTGTGGCTTTCTGGCACGGCTTCTACTGATTCAAACACCATTTTGGGTGCATCAAGGATAAATTAATTTAGATATGGTCAAAAATGAAAAGTATGTTCAGAAATATGTGCAAATATTATTTCGGTTTCATACAATTTCCTGCCAATATCATAATAGTAAGTAAAAAAAGTTGCCCACTTTTAGTTAAAAAAGACCAAGTTGTATTATTTTCAATGTAGAAATTATCAAAGAAATAAAAAAAATGTCATGATTCAATGTACTATCTGATATTTTTAAGTCCTATGTTTTTATCTAGAGTTGATTGGAGGCTTTTTGTTATTTGCATTATTTCCATAGCACTTGCATTCCTTTCAATGTCTAAGGCTGGCTGTCCAATATATTAAACAACTTCTGATTCAATGCCAGTTGTGGAATGACTGATGAATGCTTTAAGTATGGTGACAATTACTACATGTATATACAGAAAGAAAGGACAAAATGTCGTTAATCTTTGATTGAATCCAAGGCTTTGGCAACGCCATCCTTTATCTGAATGAGTCTTTATGTGCAACTGCTGTGGTTACAGAAACTTTAGACATTGAACTGTACTGTATTTAGTATTAATTCTGCTATGGCAGAACAAACAAGAGCACACTGCCATCTATAACTGTAGCGGGTCACAACTTTTACCTTTTTCTGGGACAAAAATGTGATGCCATTTCGCCTAAAGCACATTGGGAGGACAGTGTTGTTGAGAGTGGGTCTGCAGTGCAATGTCTGCTTAAATACTCCACGAAGTTACCTTTTAAGAAACTCAATTTTTAATTTTTGTTGGAATTTTTTGCTGTTTAAATGCATGACACATGCATTGATTGAGTGTACTTGAGTACTACAAATTATGACATTATCTGGTATCTACTAATTTCACATGTTGTAAAGACAGTTTGAACTTACAATTTTTCTAGTTATGGCCTAGCGCTTGTAACATACCACATAATACATTTAAATAGCATAATTTGATTTGCAACATTGCTTTAAGTTATATTTTGTAGGAAATTCTGTTTAGTTTCCTTAAGTCCTGCTATTTTGGAACTGCTACTCTTAACCACTGAACTTGCCATCATTGCAAGATGTATAAGACAAGAAGCGTCAATGCAGGATTACCTCTTTTGAGATATTTTGCCAAAGGACTTAGTCCCAATTGAACATGGATGCTATTCACTAGTAATGAATGGGGCATACATTTATGTATTTGACTAACCAGTGGCAGCGAAATAGGCATTTCAAACAATCATTGAAAACTTCTACGAAGCAAAGTGATGTTGGCTGATTGGATCCTGATGAAAGGTTTATTGTGCCAAAGCATGTTTACAGAAGTAATGATTTGTTCTTGCCAAGGAAAAAGCTTCGTCTGCCATTGCACATATATCTGCTTCTGAAGCACTCAATCATTATCTCATCAAGTATTGTTGCAGAACATTGTTGTGAGACAGTTAAAATGGTTGCCCCTGACAATCCTGAGTCAGTTGTTGTAGAAATGGCTTTCAAAAGTATACTTGGCCCTTTCATGCCACTCCATGAAGTTAACAAGTAATAACTTCTGATCTATGCGTCCAAAGAGACAGCCTAGTTATTAAAGGAGATAAATATCCTACCGATGACTGACACTTTTTATGCAAATTCTATACCTGACTTATTTTTTTGACCAGACGGAAAGTTGTGGGATTGTAGTTGATAGGATGAATGATTCTCAGGATGAGGACACAAATGAAGAGAGGATGCTGACGGTACTCCTGGAAACTGCTGGAGAGAGCAAGATGGTAAATGCCAGAAAATATCAGCTAAAAGTTAATGTGCACTTATTTTGGCCAAAACGGCATTGTTGTGTGACTTGGAATTTGACAAAATTGTCATATTAGGGATTAGGTGTATCTCTGAAACTGACAAAGCAAATTTAGTAGATCTGACATTTGACTCTTAGTGGCAACTATTGGAGTTTTGCAAATTTGTAGAACCCAAAGGAATTGGTGAAGTAGTTGCATATGAGTTACAAAGTATGTGGTAACTTAACAAAATGGAGTTAATAAGATTTTTTAATATATATAATTTGTTGAAATTAAGAAGATAAACTCATTTATTTAAATTGTTCATTTGCTTTGGGTTAATGTTTAGTGGTCTGTGATTTTTGTCACAATAGTGGTGCCATTATATTTGTGTATAGCTAGTTGTTGCACACAATACAAAAGCAATAAAAATTATGTAATACTTTTTGGTGAAAAAGTTTAGCATATCTCATTTTAAGTAATTAATTTTTATAAGTTTCTGCTTTCTGCCATCTAAAACAGTATTAAATTCTGTTACTTATAACCTTTGTCACATTTAAATTTTTTTTAGTGATGAAAATAATGATGATTTTAATTGTAAGGGTCGTATGTACCGTGATAACATACCTGTATAAAATAACTTATTCTGAAAAGCATACTGAATAATTGTTTACATGATTGATTTTCAATACTGGGCTTACATGTATTTCATGTCATTTCACATGGCATTGGGATAATTTGGCACTCTCCACCGCTGTAGTGTGAATTGGTTGGTGTATCATTAGTTGGAGGGTATTCCACTACTCATTTATTCCATATAATAAACTAATAGATTCTTGGTATTGTGGATTGTTCTGCATTTTAAGTGTTTTAGTACCTTAAGTGTTTTAGTACCATTCCCTAAAGCACAGATGATGAAATCATATACATATAGAGGAAATGGAACTAATTTATTTTTGGTGCCAAACACTGTCTTAGTAAAGTTATCTGTTTTGAATAAATATATTTTCTTGATGTTTCTCATGACTAAAGAGATACCATTGTGGGTATTGTTATGACCAATTGTCAGGCCTCCATAAAGATTGGCTTTAACAATGCACTCTGTTACCATTTGAAAGGGCTGAGCACTCATTTAGTTATTTTTTTAGATTTTGATTGTGGAGTCTGGCATGTTCATGTACACCTTTTCGTTATTATTACAAATGTGTGTATATAAAAAAAAGTTAAAATAGGTTTTGAGTTCATCATATCTTGTCAATGAATTCTTACGAAGTTAACCTAGCCTGCATGGTGCTAAATGATGGAAGTTACTGTTCTGCATTGCCAGTATAATGATTATTTTTGCATTTTAGACTGTATGAAAGAGGCTAAAAATCTGACGATTCATAGAACTATCAGATATCCGTTATTATTTAGAATTTATTGGACACTGTTTGTCATTTCAATTATTTTCATAGCACTTAATTGGCACTTCTGTCAATGTCTTAGGCTTGCTGGCCAAGAAATAATACAACTTCTACTGATTCAAAATACCAGCTGTGAAGTGACCAAAGAATGCTTTAAGTATGGCTATAATTACGACATAGATAAATACAGGGGAGAGAATGAAAGAAAGGAAAGTTTGTGTCTGTTATTCAGGCAAATTTTGGTCCAATCCTAGGCTTTAGCACTGCTGTATGTACTATTTCTAAAGGAAATTTTGAGTCCTTATTATGCAGCTTATGTGGTTACAGAAAACTTTGATCAACCAATGACGGCAAAAGAGGCATTTCAAACAATAATTGAGAACTTCTTCAAGAAATTGATGTTAGCTCTTTGGATGCTGATAAATAGTTTATTGTCCCAAAACATGTTCACTACGTGTACCTTGTATAATGGCAATTAGCATGGCACCATGTAAATGAATTCTTAGAAATTAAAGTTTAATAAAAGTTGTGTGTAATGCACTATGTATAGTTTTGCTTGCTCGTGACCCACGAAAAATTGATACATGAAGTTGCTCATTCTTTCACCCTCACTGCTTGTCGTCATTTTATATTAATTTGCTATACCTGGGGCAAGTGCTGTTTACAATACTATTTGCAATAGTTGTAATACTGCTGGCTGGTTATTGAAAAGTTCACGTAGCCTTTGAGGCACTGTGTGCTAAAGGATGGGACTTAATGTTGTTCTGCTTTGTCAATATGTCCATTTACTTTGTCAATAGTAGTAGTAACGTGAAAGCCGTTACTATGCTGTTTGATTATACCGATTATAGTACACTTTTAAATAGTTTCAAAAACAAACTCATGTTGGCTCATTAGATGCTGATCAATACTTACTTTTGGCAAAGTGTGTTCATAGAAGTAATCTAATTTGCTAAGAAGAGACTCTTTGTCTGACATCATACTGGAACATATTTTGCCTGTGAAGCACTCAATTTGCTATCTTGTAAGAGCATTGTCAATATCATGTGCAGAGGCAGTTGTCATAGTCATTTTCAGGGCTTTATTTCTGTGACATTCTGCTTTTTGCCATCTAAAACAGTATTAACGTATGGGCAAAATCAATTATATTAATAACCTGGTGGTTATGCCCCAGGTAGTTAATAATAACTTCACTCTCCATTGAATTTTGTTCGACTTTTTTATGGCCAGGTTTTGTAAAGAGTTTTTTGTGATAAATATTTTCCCGAGCAGGTCCACTAGCATGGGAGGCACTGTGTGTTAAAGGTTGTGAGTTTCTGCTCTTCTTCATTGTCATTATCTTCATGTCTGTTGTCCATATTAGTATTATTAAGAAAGCCATTTTACTTACTATAGTACAATTTTATTAATTTTATAGTTTTTCAAAACAGTCTCATAGAATGGCGAGGACTTTAGTGTACTGTGTGTGTGGTCACTAATCAATACATTGTTCACTTATAATTATAAATTTTAAGTATAATGATAATTATTGCATTTTAGAAGTTATCAAAGTAGCTAAAATATCTCGTGATTCAAAGAACTATCAGATATTGTTTAGTCCTAGGTTTTAATCTATAATTTAGTAAAGGCCGTTTGTTTTCTGATTATTTTTTGAGCACTCAGCACTTCTTTTAATATCAGAGGCTTTCAAGCACGACTTCTTCTGATTCAAATACCTGTTTGAGTGACTCAAGAATGCTTTAAGTATGGTCAAATTCTCTCTCTCTATATATATATATATGTATATATATATATATAGCCTAAGGCAATAATACAAAGCTTTGGCAGTGCTATACGTTGTGTTAAGGCGACTTTGAGTAGTTCTGTTTAGCTGCTGTGGTGTACGTTTTTTGTTTAATCTAACACTTTCGCAACGCTGTACTTTTTCTGAAGACAACTTTGAGTTTTTATATGCAGCTGTTGTGGTTACATTAACATTAGACATTGAACAGTACAGTTTTTAGTGTTGATGGTGTCATGGCTGAAGTTTTGCGAAGAAACATTGCTAGTCAATACTAAAGCTTCATATTAAGTACTACCTAGGATCTACCTACTGACATTTTTAATGTGGGTTCATAACATTGTGTCACTTGGAGTAACTCATGTACATCTTGGCAATTTTGCACTCGTATCTGATTGATGCCCCTATTTCTGATGATTTGTCTTGAACAACAACTTTAAAGTTGTAGTAATGAAAAATTTTTCATTAAACTTCGTAAATGATACCACTATGTTTGCTTGAATATAGTTATGCTTTAGTAACTATATTAATTAATGGCAGATCAGTTTATCATAATCTTTGTGTCTATAAATATAAAATGATTATAATAAATAAATTTAGATTGATAAAAATTCATAAAGTATTAACACCAAGAATAGGAGTGTGATTTGTACATTTGTGACTAGAATATTTACTGTTCAGTGGGTATAACTTTGGAGGGTAGAATTGTTAAAATTTTTGGAATTGATAGATTTTAATTTTACAAATTTGTGACCTTGTCTTATGTCTTGATTTTAATAATTGCCATTTTTATAATTACCAAACTTTTGAAAGAAGCAAAGACATACATGTACACTATTAACAATACCATTGGCGATAATTGTAATACTGCTGGCTCGTGTTTCGTATCAATTAACAATACCAAGGACTATCTTTATTTACCTAGCCTGGGGGCCACTGTGTGCCAAAGAATGGGAGTCACTGTTCTTCTGCATTGTCATTATCTCCATTTACTTTGTCAATAGTACTAATATTGTGGATCAATTACCATACTATATGATTATACTATTTATAGTATACCTGTATGTTGCCTCATTGGATGCTGATGATAAGTTTATTGTGGCAAGGCATGTTCACAGAAGTAATCTTTTTCTTGCTATGGAAAAGGCTTTGTCAGCCACTTCACTGGAACATGTATCTTCCTCTGAAGCACTCTATTGCTATCTTGTAACTTTGGTTTAAGAGCATTGTGGATATCATGGCACCTAACAATTGTGAGCCTGTTGTAGAAATGGCTTATTTTGACTGATTTCAATAAAATAGATGACTGATCAAAGTGCCCATTGTTATTAAAAGAGCTTAATATCCTTCTGACGACTATGTCACTTTTCATGCAAATTCTAATCGAAGGCAAAACCAAATACAAATTAAAAATGGCATGCAGGTATATTGGCCAATACTTCATTGGAATTTGACAAAGTTGTCATTTTTGGAATTGGCACTACTTATGAAACAGACAAAGCATATTTAGTAGTTCTGACATTGGACTTGCAGTGGTAACTATCAGACTTTTCACATATGAAGAACCAAATGGAATCATTAAAGCAATTGCATATGTGTTAAAATGATGTATGGTAACTCAACAATATGAAGGTAATCAGAAATATGCATTATTTCATGAAATTAATAAAGTAGTGATTTATTATGATTGCTTACTACATGGGCCAACATTTAGTTGCGCTATGACACCGGTGCCATTATATTTGTGTAAAGCTATTTCTTACACACAACACAAATGCAATAAAAATCATATATTGTTTAGTGGAAAATTTTAGTGGATCTGTTTAAAGTCATTCTCAAGGCTTTAATTTCCGTAAGCTTCTGCTATGGGCAATGTAAAACAGTATTACATTGTGTTAGTTTGATAACCTTTGCTAAATTTTAAACATTTTATTTAGTACTGAGAATAATAATGATTCCTTATATGCTGCTGCTGGGGTTACAGAAATATTTGATCAACCAGTGACGGCAAGAGGCATTTCAAACAATCTTTTGGAACTTCTTTAAGTAATTGATGTTGGCTTATTTGATGCTGATGAAAAGTTTATTGTCCCTAAACATGTTCTATGCTAACACGTTATTGTGCCAAGACAACTTTTAAATCAAAGTTGTGTGTAATGCACTGCATGTGTATAGTATTGCCTACGTCAGATTGATGATAAATTAGTAAGTTAAATTACCCATCTTTTTCAACCTCCTGCTTGGCGTCATTTCTATCCATTCGGTTTACTTGGGGCAGGCACTGTTAACAATAGCGTCGGCAATCATCATATTACTGCTGGCTGGTGTTTCATATTGTTATGTGATACAAAGGACTATCATTGTAGTTATAAAGTTTACCTAGCCTTGAAGGCACCATGTGCTAATAGATGGTAGTTGCTGTTCTTCTGCATTGTCATTATCTCCATGTATTTTGTCAATAGTAGTAATTTTGTGACAGCCATTATACTGCAAATAGTACAACTTTATTAATTTCATTGTTTATCAAAACAGTCTCATAGAATTAGGAGGCCTTTAGTGTACCCTGTGTGTAATCACTTATCATTACATTGTTCACTTATAGTAATTTTATTTTTTGCCACTACTCTCACTACCACACCATCTTCCTGATTGCTCACTATCTCCCTGCTTTCACTTCCACACCATCTTTCTACTCTCACTGCCACAACATCTCATTGCTGTCACGGTTACATTGTCTTTCTCACCTCACAGCCACACTATTTTCCCGCTCTTATTGCAACACAATATCCCTGTTCTCACTGCCTCCATCTCCTGCACTCACTGTTAAACCATTTTGCTGCTCTCGCTGCCAAACAACCTTTCTGTCTTACTGTTACACAAACTCCTTGCCCATACTGCCACACTATCTCCCTCCTCTCACTGCCACACCATCTCCCTTCTCCCACTGCCATACAATCTCCTCGCTCTCTCAGTCACCCTAACTCCAAGTTCTGAGTACTTCCCTATATCACTGCTCTCACTGCATCAACACCTGCCAGCTCTCTTTGCCTCACCAACTTCCTGCTCTCACTGCCATACCATCTTCGTGCTCTCACTGCCACACCATCTCCATGCTCTTACAGCCACCATCTTGCTACTATCACTGTGACACCATCTCCCTGCTGTCACTGCCACACTATCGCCCGCACTAATTGCCAACCATCTCACTGCTCTTACTGCCACACCATCTTCCTGCTTTCATTGCCGACAATCCCATACTCTCACAGCCACACCATCTCCCTCCTCTCACGGCCACACCACCTCACTGCCACACAATCTCCATGCACTATTTGCCACACCATCTCCCTCCACTCATTGCGTTTCGAAGTCTCTGCCTTTGCTGCCTTACCTTCTCCCTGCACACAAAGCAACATTACCTTTCTGCTCTCACTGCCACACGATCTCACTCCACTTATTGCCATACAATCTCCTTTCAATGCCACACCATTTTTCTACACCAAGTTCTCCACCATCTCCCTTCTCTCCCCGCCACATCATCTCACTCTCACTGCCACACCATCTTTCTACTCACACTGCAAAACCATCTGTCTGCTCTCACTCACACACCATCTCTCTGCCTCACTGCCACACTATTACCCTCGTCTCACTGCCACACCATCTCTCTACTACCACTGCCTCAACATCTCATTGCACTCACTTCCACACAAATTTACTCGCTGCCACACATAATCCCTGCTCTCACTGCCGCACTATCTTCCAACCATCAGTGCCACACCATCTCCACCCTCTCACTGCCTCACCAACACATATCTCTCATTGCCACTTTCTTCCTGCTCTCACTGCTCTGCTACCTCTGCCACAAAAAGTCTTTCTGCTCTCACTGCCATACAATCTGCCTGATCCTCTGGCACACTATGTCCATCCTCACACTATCTCCCTGCTCTCACTGCCCAACCATCTCTCTGCTCACACAGCTTCACCATCTTGCTGCTCTCACAGGCACGCCAACTTCCTACACTATGTACCTCACCATCACTCTGCTTTTGATACCACACAATCTTCTGGCTCTCATTGCCACACTCTCACTGCCACACCATCTGCCTTCTCTGACGGCTACATAATTTCACTGCCACTGTCTCTCTGCTCTCAGTGCCACCCAAACTCCCTGTACTCACTGCAAATTATTATTCTGCTCTTGCTGCCACACAATCTCCTTCCCCTCACTGCCATGCCATCTCTCTGCTCTCACGGTAGCTTGA
>NW_003546303.1:247615-257727 GCF_000090795.2 Amphimedon queenslandica | reverse complement strand
TATTTTATTGCTTTGACTGCCATACTCTTCCTGATCTCACAGCCAAACCATTTTCCTGCTCCTATGGCCTCACTATCACTCTGCTCACACTGCCACTACAATTCCCTGCTCTCTGAGCCACTTTATAACCCTGCCTACAATGCCACATCTCCCTGGTCTCATAGCCACACCATGTTCCTTTGCTCCCACTGCCTCACCATCTCCATGCCACACCATGTTCCCTGCCATGTCATATTTCTTTTCTTGCTGCCACAACATCTCCCTGCTCTCACTGCCACAACATCTCCCTGCTCACACTGCCACACTAACACCCTTCTCTCTCAGCCTCCCTAACTTCCTGCAATCGCTGCTATAGAGTCTACCAGCTCTCTCTGCCACACCATCTTTATGTTCTCACTACCACACCATCTCCCTGCTCTCATTGCCACACCATCTCACTGCTGTTACTGCCACACCATCTCATTGCTCTCGCTGCCACGCCATCTCCCCATTCTCACTGCCAAAACATCTCCCTGCTCCCACATCTCCCTGCTCCCACCATTTCAAATGTTTGAGTCAGTCTCTTCAGTCACTTTATGCATTTCACACTATAAAATCACAGCATGAATAGGTACATGTTATATAGTTATCTTGGTGTGCCAAAAGTATAATTTATATTGTATGAAATCAAGTTTACTTCATCTGAAATGTAGCACTGATGTATAATAAAACTCTTGCTTTCAGGTGTCAAAGTTAATCTGTGATACACATACATTTAAGATTGCATGTTATAGTTACGTTAAGTATAGGTGGAACATTTGTGTCATTCATGAATCAAAAATGAATGATCTAAAACAGGCCCATTGCCACTGCTTAATTTTAATTTTAGCATTTCATGATCAAATTTTCTTAATAACTGTCAAAAAAAATCAAAATGACTATGTAGAAATAATTAATCCTATCATAGAGTGTCATGTAATCTTCATAAAGTTATTGAATGTATCATGAAGGTCCATGTATGATGATAACTATGATCTAGTCATGCAAGCCCAGTCAGGACAGTCTATTTGCACATCTCAAGGTAAAGTTTCACCTTCTGTAAATGGGACAGTGATCAGTTTTCCTCAAGCTGTCTCTTCCTTGATTTTTTTTTCTGTCTGGGTTGGCTAGTCATATAGTTTTGAAACTGAACACTTCTCCACATAGCAGTGTGTGACTAACATCTTCGTAGGAGGAGCATCATCTTTACTTTCAGACATAATGACAGACTCGGAAGACAATAAACAGACAACACAGGCTCTAGCTTCATTTTAGTAGATACATCAAGGGTTGTTGATTATTTCAGTGCTTTCAGTCTGTTACTGCTCTTCTAACTAATAAAACAATAGTATATAAACAAATACTGAAAATGGATGACTTACATTAAACATCTGCTGTCTTCGTCACTTAGATTATATGACAGCCAACTGTATTTCTTTTGACTCTCGTTGATGACGATTTTTTAACCTTTTAAAGTATACTCGCATAAAACCTAAGTCATGTGATTCATGCAAAAAAGTTGAAATATTGACATGCTACATGGTTACATGTTGTCTCTTTTGAAGTAAAAGAACCAATAAATACTTTTTGTAAACCATTACGGTTAACTTTCATTGCATTGTTAAACTCCTTGTTTGACACATTATCAAAACTACATTATCATGTGACAATAAGAGAAATCAAATTTTGAAATCCTTTCTTACCTAACTTCTGTTTGTAAACGTCATGAACAAGTGCCTATAATACAAAAATCAATTATTGAATGTAAATAAACTTGTCCTTACACTCAGTTCTCTAGGAATGCGTTTTGTTCTATAAGAGCTTGATGTACATTGAATAGATGAATCGTCTTATTCTTAAGTTCTGTAACAAAAGTATCAATTTTATCAGTTCTTTCAATCAGTGCTTGTAAATCTTGAGGTGGGACAGTGACACTACTTGGTCTCATTTGTGGTCATTTGTTCGAAAATTGTGATTGACAGCTTGGAGTTGATGAGACACTGTTTCGGAGTGTTACTAGTGTGTCCACCTGATGATCCTTGTGCACTGGGGAATGGTGCACAATTTGTTATTCAATTTTTACGTAAAAGACCACATCTACTTTGCACATTCATCCTGTAAACCGGTATAAGTGGCATGTACTGTAGATCTACTTTAGTAGCAATGGCATACCTGTTTTAGTCAGTGCAGCTGGAAAGCACTTAAGTATAGTATCTACATAACTATTAAAAAACAACTTCATGTAAAACAATTAATCGCCTTTTCAGTAATAAAGGCCAGGAATCAAAGTAACAAAAGACAAGTTAGCCTTTTAGTAATTTAACTTTAAAGTTATTTCTCAGAACAGAGTGCCTACTTGTAAGCAGCTGACAAATTATAACAACATTCTCCAGTTAGTATAATACAGTTATTAATTTACTGGATCAACCACATCCTTAAAATGTCTACTACTAATGCTAGATAAAGATATGGGCACTGTGATTAGTACTTACTTCATAAGTGTCACAAGAAACTATATTTTAATTCTAAAAGAGGAACATGTTCTACTTTAGAATCTGATATAGTGACGAGTTGCCCAACTTTAGCTACAATGCAGCACAGGCCTTTGCAACAGCTGTAAGTTTGAATGCATAAATGTAGATTTATACCTGTGATAAAAAGTGTTGTTTTAGTTAACTTAAAGTAAAATCAAAATACTTTTAGATACAACCTTTTTATTAGCTAACAGAAAGTGATATACAGAAGACTGCTCAGATAAAAACTGATGTGCTGACGTTGCTGAAACTCATGAACTATTTTTGACAAAATTATAGCATGCAGCCTACCTGCTTCACTAAAGCTAAATCAGTTATTAGTGAGGCTATCTTGACTCTCAATTAAGTAAAACTAACAAAAAGGGAACTTGAGGAAAATAAATGATTAACTTCTGTAGCTAACTAAAACAACATTACAAACTTGCTGCATGAAAATTAAAGTAATAAAAATGTTGAACATATATATTGCATAACTTTTAGATGATAGCAACAATTATAGCGATGCTGACGAAGTATAATTAAGGAGAAACAGGATGTGGAGTCAATAGATCTATCCATAAACTGCACTGATTTTGATTACATTGATGAGATGGCAAATGGCAACAATGAAGAAAATGATCACCATGAAATTGCACTGCTGTTGGTAAACTTTTAAGGTTTATTTTGTAGTTTTCTTTGTATAAAGTAAAGCAGACCTTAAATCTTCTGCATGACAATTTTGTTAAATATGTAGTTTGTCAAATTGCCATGAACTTTATGACTTATATTCTTTTGATGAAATTATTTCCAGTAAAACAGTTCCAAAAAAACTGCACTAATATTCACTATCCCCTTCATATTCATCAAAGCCGACAAAAAAATGTAAACATGTTCTTTCACATTAAGTTATTTTGCAAAATCATACAACAAAGGTCTATCCAATGAAAGTGTACTGCTACAAAAGTGTAAAAGAATCTCTGTGTGACTTGCTAACTCATCCTGGAGTACTGAAAAACTGCTAGGAATGGAGAACTAGAATTATACCTGCTTGTACAATGTTAGATGTTTAAGATGGCAAAGTGTGGGCTCACTTAATGACATACAATGGAAAGCCCTTTATTAGAAGAAAAATGAAGCATCACTCTTATGATAAATGTAGATTGGTTTCAGCCATTTAAAGTGTGACTGACATGAATTTTTAGGGTATTTCTTTATTGGTCTAATATGTATGATCATAAAAATACTGTATGCAAAGACTTACTGTCTGAAAGAAATATTCACAGAGATATAAGCCTTCAAGTTGCTCATTTTCCTTTCTGCCATTTTACATCCTATCGGGGTGTGGCTAAACGTAATGTCACACAAGGCTTATGATTTACTTATACTGTTTACTGCAATGTAAAATTTGTTGCTTATATCTTTGTTAGACTTCATTTAATACCTTGTAACTTTAATCCTATAATGAAAGTGATAGATTGTGCTTATAAATCATAATAATCAGAGGACATCTGAGTCATTATGGCTGGCATAGCCTACAGCTCATAGCCTACTTTTGACCATTTATAATGAAGCTGTTCTTGTGTGGTTCATCAAATTTTATGTACCAATTTTGCTTAATAGTGTTGGAAAACCAAACTAAACTACTAAATGTATGTAAAACACTAGGTGCAGTATAAAAGAAGGTTCCCTGGGCATGGTGGTTTCCGTTTTTACACGAGTAAAAAATGTCTACTCCAGATGGTGTTGGTTCTATAAAAAAAATGCGCAGGTTTTCGGTTCCAAATGGAGATAATTTTGGTTAAAAGGAAGACAAGGACATTTTATAGCTAGGCTTGATCGAGTTAAGGGACTTCAGCTACTAAAAGGAGACGGCCTGATGACAACATAGAACTGAGGTCTCACTTGCTCCATATAGCTGAAAAGGAGGACTCTGATGTTTAGTCACACGACACAAGTAGTTCTGCTATGCTGACTCAGGTAGTTATATTATGTTTAAATTAGTGATGATACTGAATAAGGTATATACACTGGTGATGGGGATGATGAGCAGCCATTGTTTGTGAGTCAGGGATCTGCTTTTGAGGATTTGGTTTTGGGACTGACACGTTGGTGTACGTGTGGTATGATTGACCGATAGATGATCAGTTACAGACAGGTGTCTTAGAGTATTATTTCATAATTTACTTATATTGTTGTTATTGTATTAGTTTGGTCATGTGATTTGTGCTAAATTTTAATGTCAGTCATGAAATCAAAAGGAATGGTGGGCCAGCTCCAAGTCAATTAGGCAGTAGATACCTAATTATTGAGAAGTAGGTATAAAGTGTAATTCAAAGTAATGGCATTAATATTACTTTAGGTTCATACATGCGTTTATTTGTGCTGGAATGCTCCAGTCACAATACGACCATTTCTATCGATGGGCATCAATGGTATAGTTGGGAAGAGGTACACTGATTCAGGTAATTTAGTTTTGTACTTTACTGTAGCATTGTAAATCTGTTTACTATAGTGTTAAGTCAAAGGGGTATCTAGGTGCCATTGAAAGTTGTACTGAAGCATCAATGATGAAGGCAATTGATAAAATCAATTAACCTCTAAATATGACACTGATGGAGAGTACAGTGTATTAATAATGGGTTGATTGTAGTGGGTCAACACAGATGCTAGGCATGACTCAATTGCTAATGCCTACCATACAGCTGTGCTGTGTCTTTTTGAAGGTACTTGTATTTGTAGTGTAAGCAGAAAGGACTGATCAGATTGAGTTCTTATTTGAGGTTGGTTTTTAATATTTTGTTAGAGCTACTTTTCACTATCTGTTTCTTTGTTTTTCATTTTAAAGTATTGTTTGTATTAACACTCACTGATCTGACTAAGTTATTATGATTTGACAGTAATTTAGAATGTTTTACGTGTGACTCATTTTCATTGTTTCCTCTTTTTCTTCAGTTTGAAAGTATAGTTAGAATAACAGAAGTGACAGATGAGACTGTTCCATTTATTTGGCGTTGATTCTGTTTTATGTTATGTCCTTTGAGATGTCACTATTTGTTTCATTTTTTCTCACTTTTATAGTATATAGTTTATACCAGAAGTGACACTCTCTTTTCATAGTTTCGTAGTGACTGTTCAGATTATTTGAGGTTCCTTTTTGAAACATGTTTCATGTTGGGGTCACTTACTGTTTTCTTCTCTGTTAAAGTGTAATTGTTGAGTGACAGACCTGAATTAGTTTCTTTCCTTTTTGTTTGGTTTTTAAATTACTTTTTACCCAGCTCATTTCCCAGTAGTTGTTTCTTGTTTGTTTCGTTGCATTGTTTCATATAACAGAAGAGACTGAGACTAATCAAGTTAAGCTCTGATTTTTTAAATTTGTTTAAAAGTAATATTTCATGCACTACTCACTATTTGTTTCGTCTATTCTAACTTTTATAGTGCAGGGTAATATTGCTAAAGTTACCTATCAGAATGAGTTCTCATTTAAAGTTAGTTTTATAGTGGTGTTTTTACAGACTTGTCACTGTTTGTTTTTTCTAACTATTTCGTTGGAAGAAAGGACAATATTGAAATGTAACATAAAAACATTGAACAAATCAAACTAAAGTGAAAAGAACTGTAGGTTGAGTCACTTATGGTAATTTAAACTATAACAAAGAAAAAAGGTGGAGTCCTACATGAAACATCATTTAAAAGTAACTCAAATCATAACATCTCTGAGTGACTAATCACACTGAGTTGTTACAATTTGAGTTACTTTTAAATGATGTTTCATGTAGGACTCCTCACCTTTTTATCTTTTTTATGGTTTAAAATACCATAAGTGACTCAACCGACAGTTCTTTTCATTTTAGTTTGGTTTGTTCAATGTTTTATGTAACATTTCAATATTCTCCTTTCTTTCAGTTGTACAATATAGTATGGTGTATACTAAGAGTGACTGATGAGACAGAGTTCTGCAAAAATAAAAAGTGACCGATCAAATCGACTTTTTATTACTTCAGGTTGGCTTCAAAAATGAAGATTTAATGTTGCACTGACATCTTGTTCTTTGTTTCATTTTTTTCTGTTACATAGTGTAGTTTATATGAGGAAGGTCTGATCACATTTAGTTTTAGTCCCTTTCGTTCGGTTTTTTTTTTCTAAAAGTATTTGTTTCTTATTTTTTACTCCTATAGTATATTTCAAATACCAGAAGCGACTGATCAGACTGAGCTCTTATGATTTGAACTTAGTTTACATTGTACTGACTATTACTATTTTGAGTCCTTATTATATCTGATTATTTCTAAGATGATGTGTTGTTATTTACTGTTCACGATTTGATTCTTTGTTCAGTTTCATAGCATTGTTTATAGGTGAGTCACTGATCAGTCTTAGTTTTTATCTAAGTTTCTTTAAAATGGTGTATACTACATATTTTAATGTTCTCCCTACAAGTTTTTTCTTTGTTAAATTTCTGAATATGGTTCAGAATTTGAGAAATGACTACTTATTGCTTGAAGTTTGTTATTATGATTCTTTGTTTTACCGACTTCTCTGCATTCTTTTCTTTTAAGATTCATTTTACATTGATGATTCTGGTAATAGTCGTGTCAGTATTTGTTTCCTCTTTTTCCACTTCCATAGTATAGTCTAAAAAACCAGAAATGATTCATCACACTGAGTTCTCATCATTTGAGGTTGTTTAAGGATTTTTTCAAGATTTACTGACTGTTTTTTCAGTATCTGTTTTTCCTTTCTTAGTTTTATAGTATAGTTTAAAGTAACAGGTCACATTGAGTTACTAATGACTTCTCACTATTTAAGTTTCTACCAGAAGTGACTGATAAGACTGAGTTGTTACTTTCAAAAATTTTTAATGCAATACTCACAAGTTTCTTTCTTTCTCAATTAGTTTTATAGTACATTTTAAATGACTGATCAGATGTAGTTCATGTCATTTGAGGTTGAATTTTGACATTTTTCCGACTTCTAAGTACCTTTATCTTCTTTTCTGTTTCATAGTGAAGTTTATAATAACAGATTGAAATGATGAGACTGAGTTAAATGTAACCATAATGGACTAAACGTACCTTATGGCGGAATTTTAAATTCATTGTGATAAAAAATATCAACCAGTCAGTGCTGAGTCAAAATTTGTTCTAAAAGTTACATAATAACATTTTGCATCCTCTGGAGTAATTTTATGATAAGTAAAGCTGAGGAAGTTGGATTTTTTAGGCTATAAAACAAATTATCCAATCCACCATAAGGTACCTTTTGTCATTAATGGTAACAAATATTAACATTTAAAAGTCGTTTGAAGACATTTCATCTACGCACTTCTCACAGCTTCTTTACTCTCACATTCATAAGGTTTATTTATACCAGGAAGGTAGTACTAATCAGACTGAGATTTATCATCTAAAATTGGTTTTCAAAATGATGTTTCAAGCTTCTCACAATGTTTCTTTCAGTTGCATAGCATGATTTAATACACACAACACTGATCAGACTTAGTTCTTATCATTTGAGGTTGATTGTAAAGCATTCTTTTCTTAGTTTAATAGTATAGTTTACACCTGAAATGACTGATTTGACTCATCTTTTAAGTTATGTTTGGTTTTATAATGATGCTTTATGTACTCATACTTCCCAGTATTATATAATGCCAGAAAAATAAATATAATGCCAGTTGATTCTAAAATAATGTCTTTATTTTCACTGTTTCTTTTTTCACTTTTATATAGTACAGTTTAAAATCCCAGAAGTGACTGATCAGACTAAGTCCTTACGACACGAAATTGGTTTTAAAATGTAGTTAGTACTGCTTCTTATCAGCCATTTGTTTGTTCCTTTCTTACTCTCGGTCGTATATATTATGCCAAGAGTGACTAATGAGACTGAATTCATATCATTTAAGTTTCGTTATAAAATAATGTTTCATGTATTTCATACTTCTCACTATTTGTTACTTCTCTGTTTCATACTATAGTTTAGATAGAAGTGATTAATGAACTTAGGTTTTATTTGAAACAACGTTTCATACATAATATATTTTTCACTTTTGTTTCTTCTTTTCTGTCCCAGTATAGCTTAAAGTCGGACTTTATGGTTGGATTTAGAAATAATATTCTTTCCTTTAAAGTTCATATCATTTGCTTCTTAATTGCATAATAATAGCGTAAAATGCATGAAGAGACTGATGTGACTGAGTTATAAACATTTGAATTTGGTTTTTAAATGTTGATTGTGCTACTTATTTCTCACGATCTGTTTTATCTTTTCTAACTTTTAATGTAAACATGAAACTACACATCAAACTGACTTTTATTTTTGAGTTTGGTAATAAAATAATGTTTCCAGTATTTCTTAGCATAAATGTATTGTCTAAAATAACAGATGTCACTGATCAAACTGAATTTTAATCATTCCATTTTTGTATTAAAATGTTTTATACAACTGAATTCTCACAATTTGTTTTTCTTATTTTGTTTTTGTTTCCATTATTTCTTCTTTTACAACAAATGGTTTGGCAGAGAGCAAACAGATGGTGTGGCAAGAGTGCAGGAAATTGGTGTGTCAGTCAGAGCAGTGAGGGAAGTGAGATGGTGTGGCAATGAAATCAGGGTAATGGTGATGCAATGAGAGCCGGCAGATAGTGAGGTAGTGAGAGCAACGAGATGGTGTGCCATTGAGAGCAGATAAATTGAGTGGCAATAAGTGAAGGGAGATAATGTGGCAGTGTGAGCAGGGAGTTAGTGCAGCAGTGACAGGGATTTTGTTTTTGCAGTGAGAGCAGGGAGATAGTGAGGAACTGAAAACAAAAAGTTGGTCTGGCACTGAGAGCTGGGAGACAGTGTGGCAGAGAGAGAGCGGTGAGATGGTGCAAGAATGAGAGCAGAAGATCGCGTGGCATTGAGAACATAAAAATGGTGTTGCAGAGAGAGCGGGTGGACAGTGTGGCAGTGATTGCAGGAAGTTTGTGTGGCAGTGAAAGAAGGGCTTTGGTGTGACACTGAGAGCTAGATGATGGAAAGGAGATGGTGTGTGAGGGATATGCGGCAATAAGAGGAGGTAGTTTATGTGGCAGTGACAGTAGGGACATGGCCAGTGGGAGTAGGAAGATGGTGTGGCAGCGTGAGCAGAGAGATGGTATTGGCAGTGACAGCAGTGAGATGGTGTGATGGCGTAAGAAGAAAGATGGGTGTGGCAGTGAGAGGTGAGGTAGGAAGATGGTGAGGCAGTGGGAACAGGGACATGGTGTGGCTGTGACACCATGGAGATGGCTTGGCAGTGATAGCAGGAATATAGTATGGCAGTGAGAGCATGAAGATAGTGTGGCAGTGAGAGCATTGAGATGTTGCGGCAATGATTGTAAGGAGATGACGCGGCATTGATAGCAAGAAGATTGTGTGGTAGAAAGGCAAGGGAGATGGTGTGGCAATGAGAACAGGGACTTTCTGTGGCAGTGACGTGAGGCCTTTGAATCAGGATGATGGTTTGTCAATGAGATCAGGGAGATTGTGAGAGCAGGGATATAGTGTGGCAGTGAGAGCAGGAAGGTCGAGTGTGAGTAAGAGCAGTGAGATGGTGTGG
>NW_003546303.1:236474-247605 GCF_000090795.2 Amphimedon queenslandica | reverse complement strand
TATTGTTGCAGTGTAAGTTGAAAGATCATGTTAGCAATGAGAACAGGGAGATAGTGTGGCCATGTCAGCCGAGAGATGGTGAGACAGGGAAAGGTGGGAGATTGTAATGCAATGAGAGCATGGAGATATGGTGGCAATGAAAGGTGAAAGATGGTGTTGCAGAGAGAGCAGCGAGATGGTGTGGCAGTGACAGCAGGAAAATAATATGGCAATGAAAGCCGGAAGATGGATTGTGAGTCAAAGTGGTGAGATGGCTTGGCAATAAGAGCAGGGAGATGGTATGCAGTGAAAATGGGGAGATGTTGCTGTGTAAGCTGGAAGGTTGTGGTAGCAATGAGAAGAGGGAGATGGCAGTGAAAGCAGGAAAATGGTGTGGCAATGAGAGGAGAGAGATACGGTGGCGATGAGAGCATAAAGGTGGTGTTGCAGAGAGAGGAGCAAGATGGTGTGGCAGTTAGAGCAAAGTTGGTGTGGCAGTGAGAGATTGGAAACCATGTAGCTGTGAGAGCAGTGAGATTTTGTGGCAGTGAGAGAGGGAGATTGTGACACAGTGAAACAGATAAAGGGTGTGGCAGGGAAAGCAAGGAGATGGTGCTGTAGTGGGAGCAGGGAAATTGTGTGGCAGTGAGAGCAGTGTGATGGCGTTACTATGAGAGGAGGGTAATGGTGTGTCAGTGAGAGCGAAAAGATTGTTGGAGAGAGAACAGGGGATGGTGTGGCAGTTTGAGCAGGCAGATTGTGTGGCATTGAGAGCAGAGGAATGATTGTGTGGTAGTGAAAGCATGAATATTGTGTGGCAGTGAGAGCATGGAGATGGTGTGGCAGTTAGAGCAGAGAGATGCTGAGCAGTTAGAGCAGAAAGATGGTGTGGCAGTGTGAGCAAGGAGTTGGTGTAGCCGTGAGAGCAGTGAGATTGTGAGGCAGTTAGAACACGGAGATGTTGTGGTAGTAAGGAGGCAAATTGTGTGGCATTGAGGTGATATTTTGGCAGTGAGAGCAGATAAATAGTGTGGCAGTGAGAGAATGGAGATGGTGTGGTTGTGAAGGCAGGGAGATTGTGAGGCAGATAGTGCTGAGGGATGATGTGGCAGTCAGACCACGGAGATGGTGTGGCAGTTAGAGCAGGGAGATAGTGCAGAAAGATGGTGTGGCAGAGGGAGAAGGGCAATGAAAGCATGGAGAAGGTGTCGCAGATAAACCAGGGACAATGTGTGGCAATTAGAGCAGTGAGTCAAGTGTGGCAGTAAGAGCACAGTGTCGGTGAGGCATTGAGAGCAGGGGGATGGTGTGGCAGTGAGAGCCAGAAGATAGTATGAGCAGGAAAGTGGTGCAAAAGTGAGAGTTGAAAGTGGGTGTGGCAGTGAGACCAGGAAGTTGGTGTGGCAGTCAGTGCAGTAAAATGGTGAAGTTGTGAGAGCAGGCAGATGGTGTTGCAGTGAGCTAGGTTTCAATGATGTTTCATGTTCTCATTGTTTCTTGCTTCCTTCTTTAGTTTTATAGCATACTTTAACATACAAGAAGTGACTGATCCAAATGATTTCTATTTATTTAATGTCGGTTTTTCAATGTTTCATGTCATACCTACTTTTCATTATTTGTTTCTAATTTTCAAATTATGGTGCATATTATAACTGACTGATCAGACTGACTTCTTATGATTTCAGTCTGTTTTATATTGTTTCATGTAACAATCATTTTTCAGTCCTCATTTCTTATTTTTTCAGTTACAAAGCGAAGTTTCAAATAGCGGAAGTGACTCATCAGACATGCTGTTCTTTTCCGATGTCAGTATTGGCTTCAATTTATACTTTCATAGTATAATGCCAGAAGTGACTTTTGACACTGAGTTCTTATCATTTTACTTTTTCTGTATATGTATTATTTTTACTGACTTTGACTATTTGTTTCCTCATTTCACAGTTTCATAACAGACAGAGTTATTATTTGAGGTTTACACATGTTCATGTTGTGGTGGCTCCTTATCTTTTCCTTCAGTTTTAAAGTATATAGTTAAACAATGAGCCACAGGTCAGACTTAGTTTTTATCCTTTTTGCTTTGTTTAAAAATTATAATTTATGTACTACTCATTTCTTAGTATTTGTTTCTTCATTTTAGTTTCATTCCTTTCTTTAAAATAACAGAAGTGACTGATCAAAGTAACATCTAAAATTTGTTTTAAAGTGATGTTTGCAAGTACTACTACTTAAATGTCACTATTTCTTTTGACTTTGGCTAAATATAGTTGAAGTGACAGATAACAATAAGTTTACGCAATTTGAAGTTAGTTTTAAATGGTGTTTTTGTACACCTCACTTTTTACTCATTGTTCTTTTTGCTCAGCTTTTTATGCCACGAGTCACTAATCAGACTGAATTTACATCATTTAAGTTGAGTTTTTTATGACAATTTATGTAAAACTCCTTAATATTTTTTGAACTTTGTTTAGACTCATACTGTAGTTTAAAGTACAGGAAGTGACTCATGGGACAGTTCAATCATTAAAGTTCACTTTTTCGAATGTGTTATGTCACATTTGTCTCTATTTTTCCTTTTTTTCAGTTATATATCATAGTAAAATGTATACTAGTTGTGACTGATCAGACTGAGTTCCATCATTTGAGGATTTCTTAAAATAACGTTTCATGTCCTACTCACTTTTGACTATTTGTTCCCTTTTTCTTCAGTTTCATAGTGTAGTTAAAGATAAGAAGAGTGACTGATAAGATTGAGTTTTTAGTATTTGAGGTTTTCTTCTGAAATCAGGTTTCATGTTGTACTGGCTCTCATTCTTTCTTCTTTCTTATTTAGTTACATAGTACAGTTTATACCAGGCATGACTGACCGGACTTCGTTTTTATCCCTTTTGTTTGGTTTTAGAATTGTTTTTATTTCTTCTTTTCTCATTTTAAAAGCATAGTTTAAATTACCAGAAGTGACAGATCAGACTGATTTGTTGTGACTTGATATTGGTGTTTCATTTAGTACTGACTTTTTATGATTTTTTTCCTTTCTTCTCATTGTTTATATACATAGAAAAGAGAAAGTGAAATGTGAGTAGGACATTAAACATCACTTTACAAGTGAGTCTGATCAGTCACTCTAAGTTTCATAGTGCAGTTTATAATACCAGGAGTGACTTATTACTAAAGGTTTGTTTTTGAAATGTTTATTCATAACAAAACAACTTACTATTTTTGTTTTCTTTTACCCAGATATATAGTATAGCTCATATTAGAAGTGACCCATCAGACATAGTTCTAATTCTTTCTGCTTGGTTTTGAATGCCAGAATTGACTGACGAGATCATTTGAAGTTGATTGTAATGATGATAGCTCTCACTAATTTGTCCTTGTTTTTGTTCGATTAGTGTTAATTGGTTTTAAAATGTTTACGTATTCTGGACTCTACAATATTTCCTTTTTTCGTCAGTATAGTTTTCCAGATTTGACTTGTCAAATTTACTTATCATTTAAGTTCGACTCAAAACACTTTGTGTATTTTTGTAGTATTGGTTTCTTCTTTCCTCACTTTTGTAGTATAAGTTATATTAGGAGTGACTGGTCTGACTTTGTTTACCGTATAGCTTGATATTACTGTGGGTCGATATTTTTGTGGTTTGCTCCTAGTGGGGCAATTCGTGGTTTAATTTTCGTGGTTCACAGTTTACATAGCCTGTAAGGGGATAGCACTTCAATGATTTTGTGGTTTTAAATTTCGTGGAAAGCCCATAACCACGAAAATCACGAAATTTACATTCCACGAAAATTTCAAGCTATACGGTAAATCATTCAGGTTTGGTTTTAAAAATGATTTATTTTACTAATTTCTTAATCCTTTATCTAATTTTTAGTCTCTTTTAGAACATTATCTTCAATTTTGAGGTGGGATTCTGAAATGACTTGTTTTCACCATTTGTCTCCCTTTCTCAATTTCATTCATTGTGTAGTATGAAGTACCACAAGTGACTGATCACAATTAGTTCCAATCATTTGAGTTTTGTTTTAGAATGTTGTTTGATATAGCACTCACTTCTCAAATCTGTGATTTGTTTCATAGTATAGTTTTTAAAATACCAGAACTGATCAGACTGCCTTCCTTTAAATTTATATTAAATGTTTTAATTATATTTTTATTGTATTTTACACTTTTTGTTTTATAAATTGTCAGTGCACTATGAGTGACTTATCATATTCAGTTTTAAACTCTACTATAAAAGTGAGAAACGAAGAAACAAATTGTGAGAACTCAAGACATGAAACAAATACTCCAAACTGAAAAAAAAATACCAGAAGTGATTGATCAGAATAATGTGTTGCTTCTACTTTTCACTATTAGTTTCTTCTTTGATCAGTTTAGTGTTTATATTTAAGTTCTTTTACAATGAATATTTATGTAATACTTATTGCTTAGCAATTTTTTTCTTTTCTCAGTTTTATAGTACAGTTTAAAATAACAGAAATGTTCGATCAGACTGAGTTAACAACATTTAAATTTGGTTTCAAAAAGTTCCATGTCCCACCCACTTCTCACCTATTTCTTTCATCTTTTTGTACTTTTATAATAAAGTTTATACAATTAGTGACTGCGTTTTAATATCTGAGTTGGGCTTTAGATTGATGTTTTAAGTTGTACCAACTTCTCCCGACTTGTATTTTCTTTCAGTTTCATAATATTAATTAGAATACCAGAAGTGATTAATCAGACTGAGTTCTAATGACTTCAGTGGGTTAATGATGTTTTACTGACTTTTCAGCATTTGTTTCCTTCTGTTTGCTACAATAGTTTATGCGCCGAGTGGATGATCAAACTTATTTTATGTACATTTTTTTTCAAAATGATGCTTCAGGCATTAGTCATGTCTTAGTACTTGCTTCTTCTTTTCTCAATTCCATAGTAGAATTAAAAATACCTGAAGTGACTGATCACCCTCAGTTCTTATCATTTGAGGTAGGTTGTTGATGTTATTCATGTTATACTAAATTTGCCTTTTGAGTATTAGTTTCTTTTCTCAGTTTCATATTATAGTTTTAAGTAATGGAAGTGACTGATCTGACTGAGATACTACTGACTTGTCGCTATTTCTTTCATCTTTTTCACATTCATAAAGTTAATGCAAAAAGAGATTCATTTCTTATTATTGAAAATCATTCCTTGACTGCTTAACAATTTGTTTTCTATTTATATTTAAAAATACCAGAAGTGACTCATAAGACTGATTTCTTGTCATGTCAGGTTGGTTATTGATATTATGTTTCACGTTTTACTGACTTCCAAGTACTTTTTTCCTCTTTGCTTAAAAATAAGTTTAAAATACCAGAAGTAAATGATGAGACTAAATAAAATATTAACATTTAAAATTCACTTTAAGATGGTGTATTATGTACCACTCCCTTCTCACTGTTTCTTTTTTCTCACTTTCATATTAAAGTTTCGACCAAGAGTGACTGATTAGACTGAGTTTTATAATTTAAAATTGGTTTTTCAAATGATGTCTTGTAGTACTTCTTACTATTTGTTTGTTACTTTAGTTTCATAATGTGATTTAAAAAAGAAAGACTGAGTTATGATCATTTGAGGTTGATTCCAAAACAATGTGTATACGTGACCCGATATGAAAAAAGTAGGCTATTTGCAGAAATCACCTGATAGAGATAAGGCTTCCCAAAGTTATGACAGTGGTACCTTATCAAAACTGAGATTTTATCAAAAATGTATTGTACAATGGACTTCTATTCACTTGACACCAAGTTTGCATTAATACGCTATAAGAGGTTTACAGACATTCCTTTTGATTGCGCACCATGTAAATAATGCATAAAAAACTGGCTGAAACTCAAACACATCCGTTTATACTTCTTTTTGCATTAATAAACATAACTCAGCACTAGATGTGTGAAATTATATGGGACAGAGAGCAAAAAAAGAAAAAAACTGCTTAATTAAGAAGAGCATCAATCTCAATTTTCAATTTGTAAGCACATATCTTGCTTTTGCCATATTTGGTCACATGTAGTTTCTTTTCTTAGATTGATAGTATAGTTTATACCAAGCATGACTGATTTGACTCAGATTTTGTCAGATGTTTAGTTTCATATTGACGTTTGATGTACTCACATTTCTCAGTATTTGTTTTCTTCTTTCCTTTTTCATAGTAAATAAAATAACAGAAATATAATATTCAGACTGATTTTTATATTTTTGAAGTTGATTCTGATATGATTTGTCATGTTTTTCTTACTTTTTACCATTTCTTTCTTTTATTGTCAGTCTTATTCTACAGTTTAAAATCTCAGAAGTGTCTCATCAGACTAGGTCTTTATCATTAGAAATTGGTTTTTAAATGACCTTTCTGATACAGTTTCTTACTATTTGTTTCTTCTTTTCTTACTCTCTCTCACATTATAGTTTATACCAGAAGTGACTAATCATACTGAATTTTTATTGTTTAAGGTACAACGGGCTGATCGCACAATTTAGATTTCGGGACACAAATTGTTTTATTCATACTTTTTCTACATTATATAAATTTTTCAAATTTTTTCTCAACAGTGAGATGCAATAAACTATAAACTTTGTAAATTGGATGAAAACTGAGTAAAGAATTTTTGAACATGATGAG
This sequence comes from Amphimedon queenslandica, assembly GCF_000090795.2. NCBI lineage: Eukaryota > Metazoa > Porifera > Demospongiae > Haplosclerida > Niphatidae > Amphimedon > Amphimedon queenslandica. Next base: position 240,985 of record NW_003546303.1, on the reverse strand, counting down.
AATGCTTTAATTTTTAGTAATATCATTGTGTTTATAATATTATTTTCTATTGACGTATGTTGCATCATTTGGCAAAAGTTTTTCAAGTTTTGCAAAATGGGCTGCAATCTCTCATAAAGTTTTGTTGACTTTCAAACATCAGTGTATCACAAAAGCATTTACAGCATTAAAACTTGATCGAGTGTTTGCCTTCATTATGCCACGATCGCAAGCTTTAGAGCTTCGTAGAGCCTGCATTCACCAGATGAAACAGCTAAATAAACAAATGTCAGGAAATACATACTGGGGCCATTTTTATTAATGGTTTGACTAATATGACGTCATAACTTAACCCCACCGTGCAATTAATTTTTCCCGCCAGTTTTATAATATACAAAGGTATTCAGAAATGACACAAGATCAAAGATTGCGTATAAAGTATGAAAAGTTATGTAGGAATTTTTTTAATATCTATAGTTCAATGATGTATAACTTCTAAACAGTGCACGGTAAAAATGGCAGCAATTGAAAAAATATTAAAATTTCATCCAAAAGTACCTTAAGGTTGGTTGTAAAATGATGTTTCATGTATCACTATTTCTTACTTCTTTTCTAAGTTTCATTGTATAGTATAGATACAAGTGACTTATCCAACTTAGTTTTTACATTTAAGTTTTGTTTTGAAATAATGTTTCATGGACTACTTACTTTCAGTAATTGTTACAAATGAATAATCAAAAATTGTCAGTAGCAAGCTAAAATTATTCCAATGTTCTTTTTCTGGTATCAGATGCCCTTTAAATAATAGCAATAATCGTCCTAAGCACCAGTTTTGACATGCTACAAAGTACGATTATTAAGTACATGCACATACACATGTACATACCAAAACTTTTAATTAATTACCTGTTTTTTTCCATATACACTATCATTCCCCTAAATATTCGATGTTCTTAATTCAAAAATAACAAAATATTTTCTACAATAATTCATTCTATTTTTTTGTTTTTAATATTATTGTTCCACGTAGTTCTATTTCATGACTTACCTAAATTCAGTATGTGAGAGGGATACTCTGAACAGCCAGGTTAGTATACTGCTGGTTTTGTGTATTAATGGATCCCACCAAATTCGACAAAATAATTGATTAATGAGCTTCATAGGTACTCTCCCTCAAAATAGTCATTATTAAAAATTACAAGTACAAAACTTGATGTAACAAATTTTTAGAGGAATTATGCTAGCATCACATTACAATAGCTTCTACACTATCATGATAGTGAATAAGTTTGAAACTATTGCCCAGCGCTATATAAGAGTATTAAGGACAAAAATAAGAAAATTGAGTGGCTGGCAATTTCAACCTCTTTCTTTCACTGTTACTGTCAATTAACTGATGTAAGCCATATGTTTATCATCTCTAGTCACAATTTTGATATTTCCTGTTCAGTTTAGGCAGATTACCCCCCATCATACTGCACATGCTTGTTTAAGCAGCAGTATACACTCCACTGTAATGATGTGTTACATTGATCATGAATCGATTAACCTAACCACAAAATCATAACAGAATGTAATTTATAAAAAATTGAAAACAAGATTGTACAAAGCATAGATTGGAAATAATTAAAGAAACAAAAGGGTAGAACACCTTGCTTAGTTGTGTTATAAGAATCCACAGCACTGCATAAAAGATAAAGAATTTTTATGCAGTGCTGTGGGATTTAAAGCCTTCATGCCTGCTATGGCAGGACTATCCTCTTCGTATTTACTGCACTTGTGAGCAAGTACATATTACATTTCTTTAAATTGTCACAATTTAATCTTACTCTACTTTTCCCCTTTTTTATTCCTTGTAGCTAACTAATAAAAACTAAATTAGAAGTTTGTAATTAGTCTAGCACCTTCTTGCTGCTAGCAATTACTTTTAAAGGACCTATAGCTACAGCACTGGTCAGTAGTAAGTTAACAATGGAAGAACTACTGAATTAGAATTAACTAGTTTGGTGAACACAATACCATGTGATATTATGCAGATATTTAATAGAGGCAACAACACTTAGTGGATGAAATGGCATCCAAAATGTGGTGAAATTATGTGTGCTATAGTAGCACCATCAGGTATAGCCACATTTAATTTAGGTGGACTAACAATACGTAGATTACTTCAGCGACCAATTGAACATGAAGGAAACGCAGCTGAATACTGGGCTGTAATCAAGAAGCTCAGAAAAATATAACAAAGATATTTCAAAATTTAAAAATTATAATAGTAGATGAGGTATCTATGGTATCCAATTTAAATTTGGCTTACTTACATAAACGGTTAGAAGATATATTTAAAATTGATGAATGGCTTGGATCTAAAATATTTTTTTGTAAGTTACCTCTTAGAATTGCCACCAGTTAATGGTAGACCAGTATTTAATAAAATTAGCAACAAACTAGTAAAAAATAGACTGGGACCAGCAAATGCAGTTAACTTATGGAAGGAAACAGTAGAATATGTTGAATTAACAATGAATGAGCAACAAAAAGAGACGAAACTTTTTTTAAAATGCCTGATGCTATTACACATTGCTGTCTGACTGATGAAACTATTGATACTCTTAAAAGTCGTGTATTTAATGTTTCAATACAAGAAAAATACAAGGAATTTGAAAGTGGGCTTTGGCTCACCCAAAAACAAATAAATTAATTGTTTGAATTAATTTGATAGAACAAAAGCCAATTAGATAGTACAATTGCAATCCCTGTTGATAGAAGTGGAATCTGTTATGTAGCAGGGATTGTAGATGAGTCTTGCATTGATAGAATAGAAAAATGTAATGCTGTTAGTGGCTCTGAAGATGACAATTTTGGTAGTAATAGAATGTATACTCATAAGAGAAAGCCTACCCTCAAATGGCACTGTACAGACAGGTACAAGGCTTTATTAGAAAGTGATGATGTGATGATGGTTCCATTATTGTAGTTACACGATATTTTGATGATCCCATTAAACAATTGAGGAAGTATGAAGATGCATGTGACAATTGTGGTAGTAAGCATTATATGACAAGATCCCTGCATGTCAAAGAAATAGGTCAAGTGCATGAACATGATATCTGTGATAATGCAAATGTAACAATAATTGTTGAAAAAAATGAAAACGTTGAAAAATATTTTAAATATTCAGAAATTGTGTAGATACTGTTGTAAAAGCATGATGCATATTTTACACAATGCATCTGTTTATTATCCTTTGTTGAGATGCCTTTTCAAACACTTTTTTGTTGCTAGAAATGCACATTTAACAATAGATATTGTTGATTCTTCCCTTCCTGATGGTGACATAGCGCAATTGATGAATTAAAATATTAATGAAGCTGATGAGACAGAATTTGATAATGTGTATTACGCTATAAACGATGGAGAAGAAGACCCATTTAGAATACCGAACTTTGATGCTGTACTTTATTTTCAGTATTCAGATGCTATTGATTAATATAAGAAGCTTTGTCAGATTAGGCTGTTAATGCTTGTTGTAGCTGTGAGAGGCTGTTGAAAAAAGTCTGTCACTGAAGCTAATAATTTAGTAGCGATGTTTATAATATCCTATTACATTACATTAGAGAAAATGATCCTACAGCACTAAAAAAAATTATGTATACTTGTAATCATTGTAAACCTATTATTAGGGAAAACAAAGTTCCAGCATGTTGTGTGCTCAATGGGTTGTTACAGTGTTAGCCACTATCCAAAGAATTGGAAAATTTGAATCCTTTAAGTTGCCAGTTAATACAGAGGCCAAATGTTTTCAGACAATTGTTAGACTAGGCACACACACCTTAAAAGTGCCTACATATAATTCTGTGATAGCTCTTAAAGGTACAATGTTTTATTTACCCCTTCCACTAAAATAACAATGGAAACTTTAAATGAGGTTGGTATAAATTCTAATTACTTGCCTAATCCAGAACTTTATATATAGGCGGTAGCCTATATGTAGGATTGAGGCTGGTTTTTCAAGATGGCGACCGTTTTTATGATTTTCAAACACTTATAACTCTTTTATCTTACATTGTACAGCCTTATAAATGGCTTACGTGAGCTCTCCTTCACTGAGCGATTTTCCTGGTACCTTTAAAGTGGACTGTAACGTAGCGAGAGCTTTTTTAAAGAATAGGCCCAAATTCAAATTTCTGCAAAATTCTTCAGACTTTTTCTTCTTTCTTTCATCTTCTTCTATGGCCCCTCTAATCTTTTAAACCAGAGAACCGCTCCAGTAGGCTTTAACATCATTCCTTCGTGCTTGGGTCAAGGACCACAAAGGTGGATTAAAAAAGGAGCAAGGAGAGAACAAAATGGAAGTCAAATCCAGCTGCAGACACCGCGTGGGTTAGTGGTTTGACGCCATTTTAATTTATGCGCACGTGATTAGCATGAAATGATTAACCTAACCACAGAATCAAAACAGAATACAATTTATTAATTTAAGAAAAAAGAATGGAAACAAGTAAATTAAAACATTAAAAATGGAAAAGCAGTAG